>NC_143158.1:15729519-15907830 GCF_041381405.1 Jatropha curcas | reverse complement strand
TTACCCCGCTTGTCTATCTTTCCAAGCATTTCCAAGCAAAAATAAGAAAAAGAAATAAACGAAATAAAAAATGAAAAGAAAAAATAATAATTGGCAAAGAAGAAAATGAATATACATACATTGCATTTGATTGTGCTAACAGGAAACAAGTCAGTGAATGCTTGAAGAAGTTCGCCGATTGCTTCATGTGGAAGGCAAGCGACATCACGGGAATCGACCCCAGCAATAGCGGTACACAAATCCCAGTATACCCCGACGCTAAGCCAGTAAAAACAGAAACTGAGAAGGCTGAAGACAGAATGGTCTTTGAAGATCAAGGAAGAAGTGGCCAAGCAGCTGGAAAACAAGTTCATAGAACCTATCGCCTACCCAACATGGTTAGCATATATTGTGCCAGTGCCGAAGAAAGACGTAAGGTCAGAATGTGTGTTGATTATAGGGATTTGAACAAGGCGTGTCCGAAGGATGACTTCCCCCTACCGCATATTGACTTGTTAGTAGACCGAATGGCGGGACACGAGATGGTCTCCTTGACCGATCTTGCTGTCGGATACAACCAAATAATGATGCATGTGCCAGACAAAGAGGAAAACGGCATTCATCACGGAATGGGGAACTTATTGCTACAGAGTTATGCCTTTTGGGCTCAAAAATGCGGGGGCAACCTATCAAAGAATGGCGACAGCCATCTTCCATGACATGATTCACGAAGAGGTAGAAGTGTACGTGGACGACATGGTTGTTAAATCAAAAACAGCTGAAGAACATACAACAGCGCTCGAGAAGTTCTTCCTTAGACTTCGAAAGTATAATCTGAAGCTCAACCCAGCAAAGTGTCTGTTCGGAGCTACATCCGGAGTATTTCTGGACCATATGGTCAGCCGGAAGGGCATAGAGATTGACCCTTCGAAAGCCAAAGCCATTCTGGAAATGCCAGCTCCAAGGACGGAAAAAGAAGTCCGGGGTTTCCTGGGAAGACTACAGTATATCAGCCGGTTCATCAATCAACTGGCAGACACTTGTGGTCCTATGTTCAAGTTACTTAGGAAAGGAGTAGCAGTCAAGTGGAATGAGGATTGTCAGGAAGCTTTCGACCAAGTCAAACAATATCTGCTATCCCCGCCGGTTTTACAGCCACCAAGGCTAGGGAAGCCTTTGCTGCTGTACTTATCGGTGACAGAAGAAGCGATGGGTGCAATGCTAGCTCAACAAGCAGAGGATACAAGGGTAGAAAATGCCGTGTATTATCTCAGCAAAAGGATGCTAGAATACGAATTAAAATACAATAAAATAGAGAAGTTGTGTCTGGCTCTAGTCTGGGCCTGTACCAAGCTACAGCACTACCTCTCGTCTTACACTACGTACGTTATTTCTGAGTCGAACCCCTTGAAATTCCTTATGGAGAGGCCGGTTCTTGACTGTAAGATGGCAAAGTGGGTATCAGTACTTGCAGCTTATGACCTAAAGTTTGTACAACGGAAGGCCGTAAAAGGCGGTGCTTTAGCTGATCAATTAGCTGAATTACCGGTCGGAGACCAAATGCTGGAAGTGGAATTTCCTGATGAAGACTTGTTAAGCTTAGAAAGTGAAGTCTGGGAGATGTACTTCGATGGAGCTTCGAATTACCATGGAAATGGGGTTGGAGTTGTATTCAAAACTCCTTGTGGAGAATACATCCCAATCGCAGTCAAATTGGATTTCAACTGCACTAACAATGAAGCCGAGTATGAAGCTTGCATAAGAGGGTTAGAAGCAGCCTTGGAAAAGGAGATAAAGATCCTCAAGGTTTTTGGAGATTCCAACTTCATAGTCTCCCAGGCTTTAAGGAAATGGAAAATTAAAGAAGAGCGTTTGGTTCCTTACCTACAACGCTTGGATGAATTAGCTCAACAATTTGATGGTTTATCCTTCCATTACTTGCCACGAGCCAAAAATCAGTTTGCAGATGCTCTAGCCACTCTAGCCTCCATGGTCAATGTAGAAGAGGATCGAGTCATTCGACCCTTGACAGTGCGGCTACAGAAACAGCCAGCACACATCATGAATTTGGTCGACGATAAGCCCTGGTATTGGGATATACAGAATTATCTTCAGAATGAAGTTTACCCGGAGGGATCTACCAAAACTGATCAATGGACATTGAGACAGTTAGCATCCGGATATTTCCTCACTGAGGGAGTTCTGTATAAGAGAAGTTGGAATGGCCTGCACTTAAGGTGCGTTGATGAGGGAGAAGCTCAAACCATCATGGATTCCTTACATAACGGGGAGTCTGGCCCACACATGCACGGGATAGCCTTGGCTCGAAAAATCATGAACCTAGGTTATTACTGGTCAACCATGAAGGCAGATTGTGTGAGGCATGCACAGAAGTGCCACGAATGTCAAATTTTTGCTAAATTGCAAAAACAGCCTCCAGTCAATCTGAATCCTATCACTTCACCATGGCCTTTCGCGACCTGGGGCATAGACGTGATCGGAAAAATCCACCCGAAGGCTTCCAACGGTCACCAGTTCATTTTGGTTGCTATAGATTATTTCACTAAGTGGATCGAGGCAACCTCTTATTCGATTCTGAATGCCAAGAAGGCAGCACAGTTCGTTCGTACCAACATCCTTTGCAGGTACGGAACGCCATTCGAGATCACCACGGATAATGGAGCTCACTTCCAGGGTGAATTTGCTAATTTGTTGAAAGAGACGAGAATCCAACATCATAAGTCCTCACCCTATCGTCCACAAACAAACGGGGCTGTAGAAGCTGCAAATAAGGCCATAAAAGTTATTTTGCAAAAGACAATTAAGAAGCACAAAGCTTGGCATGAACAGTTGCCGAATGCCTTATGGGGATATAGGACTTCAATTAGAACACCTACTGGGGCAACCCCGTATTCCTTAGTATATGGCATGGAAGCAGTATTGCCTATTGAGTTAGAAGTTCAGTCGGCGAGGGTTATCCGGGAAAGCCAGATCAGTGAAGCAAATTGGGCTGAGAATTATCATTTGCAGCTCTTGGGTATGGATGAAAAGCGATTGCGAGCAATCCACCAAACTCAAGTTTATCAAAGAAGAATGGCGCGACATTTTAACAAGAGGGTCAAAGACCGGAAACTGGAAGAAGGTTGTTTGGTTCTGAAGGAAATTAGACAACCGGTCATAGATCCACGGGGGAAGTTCCGTCCTCATTGGGCTGGACCGTATGTGTTGAAGAAGATCTTGTCAAACGGAGCCGTTATTTTGACTGATTTGGATGGCTTGGAATTCACTAATCCATGTAATTTAGATCAGTTAAAAAGATATTTTGTGTAAATTGTAATCATTTGCATAATGTAAAACGAACTACATTAGACCTGATTCTCTTCGGAAAAAAGAAATTATATATCGGAGATATGTAGGCAGCCCTCATTGGGTACGGTCTAAACATTAATAAAAATCATCATTTCATCGTTCTTTCTTCTTTGCTAATAATAAAAAAAATAATAATAAAAAAAATAATAAAAAAATAAAAAATAAAAAAAAAACCCGCTAAGTCGAAAACCTGAAAGGGCGGCTTAGGCAAAAATCGGGGCCCGCTAAGTTGAAAACCCGAAAAGGGCGGCTTAGGCAAAAGTGGGTAGCTCGCTAAGTTGAAAACCCGAAAGGGCGGCTTAGGCAAAAATCAGTGCTTGAATAAATAAAGTTGGAAAATGCTTGGAAAGCTTAAAAGTCAAATGACATGCCCAATTGAAAGCAACAAAGGCAAACAGTCTAAAATCAAGCAGAAAACTAAAGAAAGTAGAGTCCACGTCCAAATAAAACATACATCCAAAGTCCAAAGCCAAAATACCGAAAAGAGTCAAAAACAAAAAAAAAAAATCCAAAAAAAAAAAAAAAAAAAAAACCCATAGGAGTTCAAATGGCCCATCGCCTCCGTGGGGCAATGTCCTCTGAGTCATCCCTAGCCGCTAAACTCTCCCCCGCCTCGTCCGTCTGGGGAGCCAACAGAATCTTCTCATCAGTCCCAGCCTCATTACCAGCGTCAGCCTGAGTCCAACTTTCAAGTACACTCAGCAGTGCGTTCCTCCTCAGCTTCTCAACTGGCCAGACAATGGTCATAAACCAAGACCGGTACTCAGGAGAAGTCTGAACACCAGCAGGATTAGGTAAAGGCCTAACCATCAGATGGTCTCTAACCCAAGCTCTAAGGACGGCTTGGGTAACTCCCGGAGTGATGGCCGAATCAGATGAAGAGTCATCCACAATCGGGACAGTCTGATCTATTCCCATCTGCCTCATAACGCGCGAAGCACAATACCAAGTACAGTGTGTAAGGCCTAAAAGGTAAACCCGAGCATGACGAGAGCTAACCTAGATAAAGCAGGTGGTGTCATACCAGGGAACAAACCACAATACCTCATTTGGACCCAATTCAATCAGCCATGAGGTCCATGCGTCAGCAGACGGGTGTGTGATCAAGATCCTCCGCATACGATACTGAGAAGGGTTGTAAGGCAAACGGGTAGGAGCAGCGACCACTTGAAGGTGATCCTTCAACCAAACCTGAGTAATGGATCCTTTCTATTACAAGGGAATGAACCAAAACAATAAGTAAGGAAGAGATGAGAAGAAAAGAAGTACCTGGAGAATAATCGGAGAAACCGTCCAGTCCTCGAAGCCTAGAGCAGCTCTGTCAAGGCTCCGGATAGTCTCTGACAGCACAATGCCACCAATGCAACCCATGTCCTCCATCTGCCGAATCATAGGGCAAAATCGCAGATCCCCGAAGCCTGGGTCCTTGTTAAACAAGAAACCAGATAATAAGCAAAATATAAAAGCCCGCATCCTAAGCCTCATCCGGTCTGGGTCATCTGAAAGAACCTCTGAAAATTCATCAATCAGGGGCAGCAGAATCGCCTTCTGGTCGTCAACAATCATCGCCCTAGCTTGTGGCAGGCTGAATTGAAATAAACTTTCAAATGACCGAACATACCCGACTTTAACCTCATGCCTGACTAAAGGGGCATTAGGGTCACACCCTATGATAGCACAAAACTCCTCGAAAAGAGGACACATCTCCTCCATCATGGCCCCGAACCAAAAAACGTGGGCCTCAGGGTCCCAGAGTCTGATACAGGCCCATAAAAAGTTCCAGTCGATCACTACCCCCCTAAGGGTAATGATAGGAGAGAGGCCGTACCTCTTCAAGTTGATCTTTTCAACTTTGGAGAGACTCCTAGCCCAGCTGTGCATGCTATGATTGAAAGAAGGATTCATTCTTTAGAAAAGATAAATACAGAGAGAAAAGAAGAAGAGAGAAGATAAGGAATGAGTGACGAGCCGAAACAAAGAACAAGCTTTTATAGGAGAAAATGCACCGAATAAGGGCGGCAGCAGCCGCCGAATTGCCACCGAATGATGGCGGCAGCGGCCGCCACGCATAAAAAAAAAAAAAAAAAAAAAAAAAAAAAAAAAGAGTGTATTTTGTCCATAAGCCAAAATGATGAAGTCCTCCCATTTTGTTTCAAATACAATAAACATGCATACATATATTTCAATACTAACCAAGTGCAGGTACAAAATAAAACTCAGTACAACGATACAGTACAGAAGCACGATCAAAGTTTAGTACAGTAGTCAGACAAGAAAGAAAGAAAGAGGAACAGAAAAATCCGGCAATCATGGCTTCAGCGACGGGGCCTCTGCCTTCTCTGATCATTGTAAGCCTCACGAGTCCAGGACGAAGACAGTTCCTGTTGCATCCCGAGCATCAATTCCATCATCTGATTGATCAATCCAACAGGAACCTAAAAAAAAAAAAAAAAAATGCAAATGAACGTCAAATCTCTTATGAATCATTTTTGTGAGAGATTTAGCAGTTTTTACTTACCTCAGTAATGTCCTCAGAAGGCAGAGCCAAGCGATCCACATTTTCCAGCGAGACCTCTCGAAAGGCTAAAGGAGCGTCAGGAGTATGGTAGGAAATGCTGTACGGAAGACGTAAATTGGCCAAGTCTGAATGAAGTGACCCTGTAGCCTCTGTCACAGCCCGGGGAGCCCTGGAATGGCCGGCCGAGTGGCTAGGGCCGGCTTGAGATGAACCTTCAGCCCGAGTAGAAGAAGAAGGATCAGTCGTAGGCCTCCTCTTTGGAGTCCTACTCGAAGAACCCGCGGCCCGAGAAGAGCGGGTGGCGGGCGGATGGAAAGGAGTTGATCTCTGAAAATTGTCAAGCCGCGATCCAATAGGCTGCATCAGAAAGAGTCTGCAGAACTCAGCATAATCTCCCTCCAAGATGAACTCTCCATACGGAATACCCTCAGTATGCGCATCGGTGAGAGTCATCTGCCTGCCCGCTCGCATGTCCCCGGGAGGAGGATAAGGGATGGAACGACAGCCTCTTATTTGAAAGTCTACTCTCTCGCCTAAGTAATATCGTCTCAGGACGGGATGCGATAGGATCACCCTCCGCCGAGACAAGTCATCCGATCGCTGGAAATGAGGATCAACCTGGATCCAGCTCTGTAGGCGAATGGCCATCGCCCCCACCTCAACCTAAAAAAAAGATGCAAATATGTTGATAAATCTTTTTTATTCAACGTATTCAAGAATTACTGAACACATACCTGCGCCGGGCTACACGTATCAAAAAAGGTTCTCAGGTCTTTTAGCGAGTGCTTATGCCGACTGGTATGAAGGTTTGTTCGGTACCATCTCCAAGCCAAAGGTACCAGCCCTAATCCGAGATCTGCATGAATCTGCTCCGGGCGAGTGTAAGGAAAATACTCAAATGCCCAAATCTGCAACAAAGAAGAAACGAGAGTCAAAAGAGGGCTAATAATAGAGAAAAATATACAGAATGTTCTTCGCATTACCTCCCAGAAGTAATAGGTCCCGCTAAGTTTACAGTGGTTCCGACTCAGACCACACATGTCATCATACATGCGGCTCAGAATAGCGCCAGCCCAGTCGTACTCCGTGAGATGGGCTAGGTTTTCTAAACTCTTCAAGATAGAAGGATTAAACCTTTCTTTCCTGTTGGACCAAAAGGTCGAAGCAAACATCAGCAACAAAGTGAATCGGGCCACCTGAGTAGCCGTCAGCTCTCCCCGCCTATGTCTAGCATAAATGCCGGGAGCTTGGAGATATAGCCAGCGCCTGGAAACACTCAAAGCTGGAGTAGCAGAACCTGGCCCGACAATCCGAGGCAGGTCTATACCAATCAATTCCGTCATCCGATCAGGGGAAATCTCTGTCCTCCAGTCATCATATAATTCAATCGTCCGAATACCAAAAGGGATTCCGGTAATCACAGAAAAATCCACAGGGGTCATTGTCATCTCGCCCCAAGAAAAATGAAAAGTGTTGGTAGTGTCCCACCATCTCTCGGCCAAAGCACCCAGCAACTCCTTGTGACTATTTCGGCCAGCATCAAAATGCCTCAAGTAACCCAGACGGGACGGATTGATGATTGCCCCGACCGGGTGGCTCGGATCCAATATCTCGATCGGGATTTCGGACATAGAATTCTCAGCCACATCCAATTTAATGTAAGGATCCTAAAAGGTAAAGTAATATAAGAATTGTCCCTTGGTTCTTTACTAAGGATAATATCTTAGCATGCATACTAATAAAACAGCAAATACAGAAAATAAAAATTCACATTTTCGGCCACACAGGCCTGAAAATTCACGATCTGGCCACAGAGGCCCACAAATCACAAATCAGGCCACAGAGGCCCAAAATTCACATTTTCGGCCACACAGGCCCGAAAATTCACAATCTGGCCATAGAGGCCCACAAATCACAAATCAGGCCACAGAGGCCCAAAATTCACATTTTCGGCCACACAGGCCCGAAAATTCACAATTCGGCCACAGAGGCCCGAGAATCACAATCAGGCCACAGAGGCCCAAAATTCACATTTTCGGCCACACACGCCCGAAAATTCACAGTCTGGCCACAGAGGCCCATAAATCACGAATCAGGCCACAGAGGCCCAAAATTCACACTTTCGGCCACACAGGCCCGAAAAATCACAATCAGGCCACAGAGGCCCAAAATTCACATTTTCGGCCACACAGGCCCGAAAATTCACAATTCGGCCTAAGGCCCGAAAATTCCCAACTTTAGCCTGAAAAAGATGATAATAATGCCATAAAGGTGGGCTTACCTGGGCAAAGATGCCAGTTACGGAGGCGTGAGTGTTAGCGTCCGCCGTAAGGTTGACCTCGTCAAGCGAGATCCCTAGAGACCCCAGGTATTCCTCACCGCTCAGATCAGAGGAAGCCACAAAAAAAAAAAAAAGAAAAGAATTTTGAAGCTTTAGAAGTTGAGAGAATTTGAGAGAGTTCCTTAGGTTAGAAAGTTTAGAATGAATGAAAATGAGTTTTTTCAAGCTATTTATAAGCAAATAGTCAAGAGGCGGGTCTTCTGGACGCGTCCAGTTTTCGCCTACAAAATTTGCGTTTTAGACAACCACCGACTCCCATAAATCATTTTTATGGTCGACGATGGGGGGCAACTGTGAATACCCAAATTTTGAGGCTCAGAAAGCCTGTTTTCCCGGACTGCAAACAGTCCGGCCGGACCGGAGGCTATTTCGGAAGTTCACCGAAAATATGTCAATATGGTACTTAAAACGTCCGGAATATCGCGAGGATCGCGGAACAGGTCCCGGAATATTTTTCGGAGGTCCGGAACTCCCAAAAAGGCCCTCGGAACGAGGCACGGTGTCCACACCGGCCACGGCGGCAGCAGCCGCCGGGAACGGGCGAGGCCTGCCACCCAGCGCGCGCGGGCGAGGCCTGTCGCCCCGCGCGGGCGAGACCTGCCGTCCCAGCGCGCGCGGGCGGGCCTTCGCGCGCTCGGGCGAGGCCATCCGCCCAGCGCGCGCGGGGCCTTCGCCCCGCGCGGGCGAGGCATGCCGCCCATCACGCGCGTGCTTGTCGCCACCCGCGCAGGCAGGGCCTGGCCCCCCCACGCCCCTGGGCGGTACCTGCGCCCAGCTTGGGCGACACCTGCCGCCCAGACCAGGCGGGCCTGCCGCCCCACCGATCGGGCGGCAGCTGCCGCCCTCCCAGGCGGCACCCCCCGCCCAGCGTGGGCGGGGCCTGCCGCCCCACCGACAGGGCGGCACCTGCCACCCTCCCGGCGGCACCTGCCGCCCGGGACCCGAAAATGGCCTATAAATAGGCCATTTTCAGCCATTTTCTGGTGCGCCTTGTCTGTTTTGACGGACGAATCCTTCTCCCTCTCACGCTCCTTGCGTTTTCTTTACGGCTTTTTGCATTTTAATTTAATTTTTATTGCATTTTTATTGTGATATTTGACCACTAAAATTAAATAAAATTAAAAATTAATTAATATACCTAAACGAGGAGCTTAACCTGGAGTTAAGAAGTGGTCGACGATTAAATCAGGTACGTAAACGAAACTCTGCCTATTTAATTTTAGCACTTCATGCATACTTCTTTTCTACTCTTAATAATTCTATAAATTGCATAAACGCATTCACATCATCATTTAGACAAATAAACCGTCTTAAATTAATTTGATTAAGCTTAAATGCCCGGTTAATCAATAATCGTGGTATTAAAATTTAAATCCGACAATATTGGCTAAAAGAGCCTAGTTAATTAATAACTACGGTTCAACAGCCTTATTTCGAACAAATCCGGCTTAAGTCCAATTAATCAATAATTGTGACTAAAAGCCTAAATCAACATTTTTTGGCAAAATGCCTACAAATCAACCTTTTTCGGCTAAAAGTCGTAAAACCGAACCATTTTGGCGAAACGCCTTAAAATCAATCTTTTTCGACTAAAAGTCGTAGAATTGAACCATTTTAGCCAAAGGCCTTAAAATCAACCATTTTGGCGACAATCGCCTAAATCGCACATTTTGGCAAACTAATTGCCTAAAACAACACCTTTTGGCCAAAGGCCTAAAATCAATCATTTTAGCGACAAATCGCTTAAAATCGACATTTTTGGCAAAATGCCTTTAAAATCAACCATTTTCGGCTCAAAGCCGTAAAATCGACATTTTTGGCAAAATGCCTTAAAATGAACCAATTTTCGGCCAAAGGCCTAAAATCAACCATTTTAGCGACAAATCGCGTAAAATCGACATTTTTGGCAAAATGCCTTTAAAATCAACCATTTTCGGCTCAAAGCCGTAAAATCGACATTTTTGGCAAAATGCCTTAAAATGAACCAATTTTTGGCCAAAGGCCTTAAAATCAATCTTTTGAGCGACAAATCGTTTAAATGAACCATTTTGGCACAAATGCCTCAAAATCAACATTTTTGGCAAAATGCCTAAACAAACATGCATAAAGCATACACACTCATGCACAAAGCATACACAAACATGCATAAAGCATACATACTCATGCACAAAGCATACACACTCATGCACAAAGCATACAAACTCATGCATTAAGCATACACCTTCAAAGCCCTTTTAAAGAGGCCTATCGAACTACGTTGACTTTGATCTTCCATTCAAATGGAAGTACGTAGGCACGTTCGGGATTTCACCCCAGGTGGCAAGTCAAAATCACTCAAACATTTCATTAATCCATCATTTACCTTGCAAAGCATTCATTCATCGGTTAGTTTATGGCATGACATAGTCTCGGGATCCATCTCGGGTTCGTAGATTGTGCCTTAATCATTGGGATAATTAATCTAGTAACTAGGTTAATTAAAAATGGAGTCACTTAGGGTTTTTTCCTAGTTTACCCTAAAATAATTAAACAAGGTGGCGACTCACACACATCACGTGTATTTCTTCTCATTCATCATATGCATCACATGCCTATGACATTTGGGGAAGGGGTTCACACATCTGCAAACTGATTTTTGGCGCGCGGCAGGTAGCGGAAAGATAGTTCCTCAAACTGTTGGGCCAATTCGTCCAAACGTTGTAGGTAAGGAACCAAACGCTCTTCCTTAATTTTCCATTTTCTCAAGGCTTGGGAGACTATTAAATTGGAATCCCCGAAGACCTTGAGGACTTTTATTTCCTTTTCCAGGGCCGCTTCTAACCCCTTGATGCAAGCTTCATACTCGGCTTCATTGTTGGTGCAGTCGAAATCCAATTTGACTGCGATTGGGATGTATTCTCCACAAGGAGTTTTGAATACGACTCCAACCCCGTTCCATGGTAGTTTGAAGCTCCATCAAAGTACATTTCCCAGACTCCACTTTCCAAGTTCAATAAGTCTTCGTCAGGAAATTCTACCTCTGGCATTTGGTCTTCGACCGGTAATTCTGCTAATTGGTCAGCCAAGGCTCCACCTTTCACTGCCTTCCGTTGTACAAATTTTAAATCATAAGCTGCGAGCACTGATACCCACTTAGCCATCTTGCAGTCAAGAACCAGCCTCTCCATAAGGAATTTCAAGGGGTTCGATTCAGAAATGACATAGGTTGTGTAAGACGAGAGGTAGTGCTGCAGCTTTGTATAGGCCCAAACCAGAGCCAGACACAACTTCTCTATCTTGTTGTATTTTAGCTCGTATTCTAGCATCCTTTTGCTTAAGTAATACACGGCTTTTTCTATCCTTGTATCTTCTGCTTGTTGAGCTAGCATTGCACCCATCGCTTCTTCTGTCACCAATAGGTATAATAACAAAGGCTTTCCTAGCCTTGGTGGCTGTAAAACTGGTGGGGATAGCAGATATTGCTTGACTTGGTCGAAAGCTTTCTGACAATCCTCATTCCATTTAACCGCTACTCCTTTCCTGAGTAATTTGAAGATCGGACCACAAGTATCGGCCAATTGATTAATGAACCGGTTGATGTACTGTAGCCTTCCCAAGAAACCCCGAACTTCTTTTTCCGTCCTTGGTGCTGGCATTTCCAAAATGGCCTTGGCTTTTGAAGGATCAATCTCTATGCCCTTCCGACTGACCATGTGCCCCAGAAATACTCCGGACATAGCTCCAAATAGACATTTTGCCGGGTTGAGCTTTAAGTTGTACTTTCGAAGTCTAAGGAAGAACTTCTCAAGTGCTGTTGTATGTTCTTCAGCTGTTTTTGATTTGACAACCATGTCGTCCACATACACTTCGACTTCTTTGTGAATCATGTCATGGAAGATGGTTGTCGCCATTCTTTGATAGGTTGCCCCAGCATTTTTGAGCCCAAAAGGCATGACCCTGTAGCAGTAGGTTCCCCACTCTGTGATGAATGTCATTTTCTATTTGTCTGGCAAATGCATCATTATTTGGTTGTACCCGACAGCGAGATCAGTCAAGGAGACCATCTCATGTCCGGCCATACGGTCCACCAACAAGTCAATGTGCGGCAGGGGGAAGTCGTCCTTCGGACATGCTTTATTCAAATCCCGATAATCCACACACATTCTGACTTTTCCATCCTTCTTAGGAACCGGCACAATGTTTGCTAACCATGTCGGGTAAGCAATGGCTTCTATGAACTTGTTCTCCAGTTGCTTGGCAACTTCCTCCTTGATTTTCAAGGACCATTCTGTCTTCAGCCTTCTAAGCTTCTGTTTCACTGGCTTAGCCTCAGGGTATACCGGAATCTTATGCACCACTATTGCTGGGTCGATTCCCGTGATGTCACTTGACTTCCACATGAAGCAATCAGCAAATTTCTTCAAACATTCACTGACTTGTTCCCTATACATACAATCAGATGCAATGTATGTATGTTCATTTT
Organism: Jatropha curcas; assembly: GCF_041381405.1. NCBI lineage: Eukaryota > Viridiplantae > Streptophyta > Magnoliopsida > Malpighiales > Euphorbiaceae > Jatropha > Jatropha curcas. The sequence continues at coordinate 15,895,161 of NC_143158.1, read as the reverse complement.
CTTCTTTGCCAATCATTATTTTTTCCTTTTCATTTTTTATTTCATTTATTTGATTATTTTTGCTTGGAAATGCTTGGAAAGATAAACACGCAGGGTAATCAAGAATTTGCAAGCCTTTATTGATTATGATGGAATCGTCTTCAAAAATTACATCGAATTTGAAATCTGGATCTTCTAGATCCGACACAGACGACTCAGAACTGGAACTGGACTCTGACTCGGTTTCAGACTCGGGGTCAGACTCGAACTCAGTACAGGACTTTGTTACAGATTTTGACTCTTGGTTTGACTCGGGAGGGGGTCTATCAGCAGTGCGATCCTCCTCAGCGTACCAGTTGGTGAGAGGTCCTCCACTTGGCTTGATCAGGTTGAGCAAGTCTCGATTCTCATCACTTCCGGTGATAACCGCAACCTCGTCAAAGAGACTAGGCTGCATGAAGTCTTCCGCCTCCAGTTCAGTTATGGTTTCGGGCTTGTTGCCCCAGACATCCGAGAATATCTCTAACCCAGGCAACATCTTCTTAGCAGCCGGGCAGCGGAATGGTTCTTGGAAGCCACGATAAGGAATCGGTTCTCCCGGTTTGCAGAAGTAACCATTCAGAGTTAAGAGGTAAGGCCGCATTTGTATACTCTCCTTCTTTCCCCTTCTACCTCTTTCAGCCCGGTCTTCGTCAGTAGGCTCGTAGCCTAGTCCATAGGTCCCCTCATTCACCGGACACTCCCAGGCTTGCAGTGCGGGGTATGTTTTTCCGGATCTTGCCATAATCATTCCTGGCAGATAGGACATTTTCAGCATCAGAGGCACTATGCAGTTTATTTGCACCGTCCCGAAATCAAAGAGAATTCGAGAGCTTGCAGTCTTTCCCTCTATAAACTGCACAGTGTCATGTTGAAATCCCGAGGGGTAGGTTGGCAGTTTCAGGGTTGACCTCAAAGAGAGGCTGGCCCTTTGGCTTTTTGAGCTGACTGTAGTCATCCCCTTGAATGGTGATAACCTTGTCCTCATAGGGAAACTTGTCCTTTTGGTGCAAGGATGAGGGTACTGCCTTAGTGTGATGTATCCAGGGTCGGCCCAGAAGTAGATTGAAGCTAGTCGGTACATCAATTACCTGGAATGGGACTTCCATCACAGCCGGCCCAACTGTTAACTTCAGCATAGCAACCCCCAACACTTCCCTCCGGGTACTGTCATAAGCTTTCACTATTTGGTCCGATGGAGTGAAATCTGTTTCCTCCAACCCCAGACAGCTGGCTACCCTTAGTGGGCAGACGTTTAGTGCTGACCCATTATCAATGAGAACCATGGGCACAGTTTTGTCTCTGGTCTGGACAGTGACATACAAGGCATTATTATGACTGCCTCCCTCTTTGGGTAAGTCGTCATCAGAAAACCCAATGCTCTGCATCTTAGACGATTGGGTGAGGGTGGATACTAACACTTCAGGGCTAACCTCCACCGATGTTTGCAGTTGACTCAAAGCCTTGCAAAGAGCTTGGCGATGAGGAAAGGATGATGCTAGAAGTTCCCAGATTGATACCTTAGCTTGTGTCTTTTTTACCTGTGCAAGTACCGGGTCTTCCTTTAGCTCCTCTGCCCTCTGGTAGGGTTTATTTTGGATTTTGTCCAAGACCAACGGTTCATATTGCCTCCCGCTCCTGGTTATAGCATCAAGCTCTCCGGTTAGGTCATTCAGATCCAAGACACAGATGTTATTCATTTCTAGGAACAGTTCGAAAGGATCGATCAGTTCCTGGTCAGCAACAATAGCATTTACCCCATGATTTGGTAAGGGATTAGTGTTAATGTTTGGCTTACTTCTCGGAATAATAGAGCCGTTGTCCACCAAGTCTTGGATACGGTTCTTAAGCGTCCAACACGCTTCAGTCTTATGCCCATACCCCTGATGGTACTCACAGTATTCATCAGCTTTGTAATTTCTTGGTAATGGGTTTGGTGGTGGCCTTGCTTCCAAGGGCTTGATGTAGTTGGCCTTGACAGCCTCTCGAAAAACCAAAAGGATTGGCATCCCGAGATCAGTATAGGTTCTTCTGGACTGATTGCCATTTCTCATGTTCCCCACACGCAAAGGGTTCGTGGGGGTGATGCTTGCCACTTCGTGGACTTTACTAGCTTGGCTAGGTTTCTTGTACTTTGAGGTTCCTGAGTCTTCTTTCAGTTGCCCCATTTGAATCAGATCTTCTACCTTCGTAGCAGTGGCAATGAGTGACTGGAATGTTGGTAGGTACTGGGTTTGTAGTTGGTGTTGGTAGACAGGTTGCAGGTTGTGAACCCCTCCCCAAATATCATAGCATATGAATGCATGTGACTAAGGGCAGAAATGCACGTGAGCGTGTGAGTCGCCACCTTGTTTAATTATTTTAGGGTAAACTAGGAAAAAACCCTAAGTGACTCCAATTTTAATTAACCTAGTTACTAGATTAATTATCCCAATGTCTAAGGCCTGGTCTACGAACCCAAGGTGGATCCCGAGACTATGTCATGCTGATGAACTAACGTATGAATGAATGCTTTGCAAGGATGTAATTGGACCAATGAAAATGTTCATGTGATTTCGACTTGCCGCTCGGGGTTAAATCCCTAACGTGCCTACGTACTTCCGTTTGAATGGAAGATCAAAGTCAACGTAGTTCGATAGGCCTTTTTTAAAGGGCTTTGAATGGGTATGCTTTATGCATGAGTGTGTGTATGCTTCGTGCATTTTGTTTAGGCATTTTGCCAAAGAATTGATTGATTTTTTAGGCATTTGATGCCAAAAAAGTTGATTTTAAGGCTTTCAGCCAAAAAGAATGATTTAGGCAATTGTTGCCAAAAATTGATGTGATTTAGGCAATTTATTGCCAAAAATTGGTTAGGCGATTTGTCGCCAAAGTGATTAAGGCATTTGTGCCAAAAGTTGGTATTGGAAGGCGTTTAGCCAAAAGATTTAGGCAATTTGTTTGCCAAAAGTAATTATTCGGGCGTTTGTCGCCAAAATGACTGATTTAAGGCTTTTAGCCAAAATGAATTGATTTAGGCAATTTTTGCCAAAAGTTGACGTGATTTAGGCGATTGTCGCCAAAATGATTGTTTGAAGGCTTTTAGCCAAAAGATTGATTAGTTCTAAGGCATTTTGCCAAAGCTTCTGATTTAAGCGATTTGTCGCTAAAAAGTGGTTAATCTAATTTATAGGCAATTTGTTTGCCAAAAATTGATTGAACCGTGGGCAATTTGTTGCCAAAATGTGGTTGATTTAATTGTAGGCAATTTGTTGCCAAAACGTGGTTGATTAAGGCTTTTTAGCCACAATTATTGATTAATTGGACTTAAGCCGGACTGTTCGAAATAAAGGCAATTAAACTGTAGTTATTAATTAACTAGGCTTTTTAGCCAATATTGTCGGATTTAGCATTAATACAACGATTATTAATTAACTGGGTATTTAAGCTTAATCATATTTGATTGAGGCAGTTTATTTGCCTAATTGATGACATGAATGTGTTTATGCAGTTGTAGAGTTATTAGGAGTAGAAGAGAAATATGCATGAAGTGCTAAAATTAAATGAGCAGAGTTTTGTTTATTTACCTGAGTTAACCGGTGACCGCTTCTTAGCTTCAGCTTGAAAAACTCCGGATTAAGCTCCTCGTTTGGGGAATATTAATTTAGAATTAATTTAATTTAAGTGGCCAAATATTAAAGTAAGAAAGCAATAAAAGCTAAATTAAAAATGCAGAAAAGCAGTAAAAGAAAACGCAAGGAGCGTAGGGGAGAAGGAGCGTCCGTCAACACAGACTGAGTGTGTAAAACTGAGGGCTTCGGGGCCAATTTATAGGCAAAATCGGACTGTTTCGGCGGCCTGAGCCGCCGGGTTCGGCGGCCCGCTGGCCGCCGGACCTCGGTGGCTGGGCCGGCGGTTCTGCTATTTTTTCGCTCCGGAGGCTTTTCCGGGAGTTCCGGACCTCCAAAAAATATTTCGGGACCAGTTCCGTGATCCTCGCAACATCCCGGACGTTTTAAGTACCATATTGGCATACTTTCGGTGAACTTCCAAAATGGCCTCCGATCCGGTCGGACTGTCTGCAGTCCGAGAAAAACAGGCTTTGTGAGCCTCAAAAAAATGGGTATTCACAGGCGATAGCGTCTACCGCCGCGGCCGGGAAAATTGGCTTTTTGAGCCTCAAAATTTGAGTATTCACACAGGTTCTTTATTATTATGTCCACCTGTTCTTGTTCAGAAGGCCGGTTAATCATCTGGGCGGCCTTGGCCCTCCACCTCGTAAGGAACGAGGAAAAGGGTTCATTGCTTTTCTGCTTGGTTGTTTCTAGTTCTCTTCGAGTGACATCCACCTCCATGTTACAGTGATACTGTGAATTGAAGGCATTACAGATGTCTTCCCATGTTTTCATCTTAGAGTGGTCCAAGCTAACAAACCACCTCAAAGCAGCACCGGTGAGAGATTGTTGGAACAACTGAGCAAGGAGCTCGCTGCTCAATCCAAACGGGTTAAGGGCACCCACATACATTTTCAAATGAGTTTTAGGACAAGTAGTCCCATCAAATTTGTCCATGTTGGGCATCTTGAACTTGGTTGGCAGTCTTGCCTCAGGGAACAAGGATAAGGAGTCCATGTCCACCACTTCCTTGTGGGTTTTGAGAGCAGTGATAGATCTTTCCAGGAGTTCTAGCTTCTCTCTCATTCTCTGAGCTTCCAGCTCAGAAGCAGTTTTGGAGGGCATATCATCCAGGTTTAGGGCAGGGTTTGTTGGTTCAGCAGCAGGACCCTGGTTGGAGGCAGTAGGTCCATTTCCCCCAGCGGAAGCCCCATTTCCATTACCATTCCCATTACCCAATTCAGCTATCAGGGCGGCCCTTTGGGCGACCAGGGCCTCATTCATTCTGGCCTCCATTCTGGCCTCCAGTTGTTCAATGAGGGTTTGGATATCAGCAAGCGATGCCATTGGTGCAGGTAAAGCTGTTGAAGTTGTAGGTGAAGCTGGTGTAGCTGGTGTAGCTGGTGAAGCTGGTGAAGCTGGTGATAGTACTGTAGGTGTGGCTGGCACTGATGTGGGTACTTGGATCGTGGGCACCTGTAAGGATAAAGGGTAGCTGGATTAGGTACAGTGGTTGGTGCGTCAGGGTAACTGATGTAGATCGACTCTTTTGTCCAACTGTGCATGAATGAGAAGAGTGTTTCATGCTCTCTTTGTGTTTACCTCATGTTTATGATATGTCGTGAATGCGCATAACAACACGTCATAATCTATTTAATGGTATGGTTCACATCATTGGGTGCATACAGTCCTAAAGGATAGGTTCTATAGGCTATGACTCAAATAGAGAATCGGCTTATAAGGGACCCTTAAACCTTGAGTATGGATATACCTAACCACATGTGAAACAAAGAGTTTCGCGTGGGTCCAAAGGTACGCATACTCATGGGCCACCCCCAAAAGGATTAGGGGTGATTTGCGATAACAGGGAGGACGCTATGGCTGTCCGTCGACATAATCAATGAGACCTGCCGATCAGCGCTACTTGCTATCCAGACTCAGAAGTTTGAACAGAGAGAGAAGAAATTCATTTGAAATTCATTTTTTATGCAATGGAGAAAAGGATTCTCAATCGTGCAAATAAATCAACAAATTTAAATGTCTTAATCAAATTTGTCAATTAAGTTCAAATTTCCCCTCATCAAGTATTCTTAAAGAAAGAACACTCGATTTATGTCAAGGTGCCCTGCAAAACAAAACATAGTAAAATAATACCCTAACGAAGGGCAGGTTAGTCTATGCAGCATTTGTAGTCCACTTATGCAAAATGATTACAAATCTCCAGTGAAGTCGCCAAGCTGTGAACCCCTCCCCAAAATATCATAAGCATATTGTGAATACTCAGATTTTGAGGCTAAAAAAAAAGGCCAGTTTTTCCGGCCGCGGCGGTGGTGGTCGGCCTTAAAGGCGGCGGCAGCTGCCGGCGACAGCGGCTGTAGTCGCCTGTGAATACCTAATTTCTGAGGCTCAAAAAGCCAGTTTTCCCGGACTGCGAACAGTCCGGCCGGACCAAAGACCATTTTGGAAGTTCACCGAAAGTATGCCAATATGGTACTTAAAACGTCTGCGACGTCGCGAGGATCACGGAACTGGTCCCGGAATATTTTTTGGAGGTCCAGAACTCTCGAAAAAGCCACCGGAGCGAAAAAATCAGCAGAACCGCCGGCCCAGCCACCGAGGTCCAGCGGCCAGGCCGCCGGAGAGGGCTGCCGCCGCCGAAACAGTCCGATTTTGCCTATAAATTGGCCCCGATGCCTTCATTTCAATTCACTCAGTCTGTGTTGACGGACGCTCCTTCTCCCCTACGCTCCTTGCGATTCTTTTACTGCTTTTTTTGCATTTTTAATTTAGTTTTTATTGCTTTCTTGTTGTGATACTTGGTCACTTAAATTAAATTAATTTTAATTAATATTCCCCAAACGAGGAGCTTAATCTGGAGCTAAGAAGTGGCCGACAACTGACCCAGGTAATAATTAAACCCTGTCTATTTAATTTTAGCACTTCATGCATATTTTTCTTCTACTCCTTAATTCTACAACTGCATAAATGCATTCACGTCATGAATTTGACAAATAAATTGCCTCAATTAATTAAGTTCAGGCTAAGATACCTGGTTAATCAATAATCGTGGTATTCATGCCAAACTCCGACAATATTGGCTAAAAAGCCTAGTTAATTAATAACTACGGTTTAATTTCCTTTATTTCGAACAGTCCGGCTTAAGTCCAATTAATCAATAATTGTGGCTAAAAAGCCTTAATCAATCACGTTTTGGCAACAAATTGTCTACAATTAAATCAACCACATTTTGGCAACAAATTGCCCACGGTTCAATCAATTTTTGGCAAACAAATTGCTTATAAATTAGATTAACCACTTTTTGGCGACAAATCGCTTAAATCAGAAGCTTTGGCAAAATGCCTTAGAATTAATCAATCTTTTGGCTAAAAGCCTTCAAACAATCATTTTGGCGACAATCGCCTAAATCACATCAACTTTTGGCAAAAATTGCCTAAATCAATTCATTTTGGCTAAAAGCCTTAAATCAGTCATTTTGGCAACAAATGCCCGAATAATCACTTTTGGCAAAAAAATTGCCTAAATCTTTTGGCTAAACGCCTTCCAATACCAACTTTTGGCACAAATGCCTTAATCACTTTGGCAACAAATCGCCTAACCAATTTTTAGCAATAAATTGCCTAAATCACATCAATTTTTGGCAACAATTGCCTAAATCAATCTTTTTGGCTAAAAGCCATTAAAATCAACATTTTTGGCATCAAATGCCTAAAAATCAATCAAGTCTTTGGCAAAATGCCTAAACAAAATGCACAAAGCATACACACACTCATGCATTAAGCATACCCATTCAAAGCCCTTCAAAGAAGGCCTATCGAACTACGTTGACTTTGATCTTCCATTCAAACGGAAGTACGCAGGCACGTTTGGGATTTAACCCCGGGCGGCAAGTCAAATCACATGAACACTTTCATTAGTCCAATTGCATCATTTACCTTGCAAAGCATTCATTGTTTTGGTTAGTTCATCAGCATGACATAGTCTCGGGATCCACCTCGGGTTCGTAGACCATGCCTTATCATTGGGTTAATTAATCTATAATTAGGTTAATTAAAATTGGAGTCACTTAGGGTTTTTTCCTAGTTTACCCTAGAATAATTAAACAAGGTGGCGACTCACACATCACGTGCATTTCTTCCTACATCACATGCACTACATGTTTTGGGGGAGGGGTTCACAGTTTGGCGACTCTGCTGGGGAATTATGTAATCGTTTTACATAAAGTGGACTACAATTGTTGTGTAAACTAACCTGCCCTTCTTTAGGGTATTATTTTACTATGCTTTGTTCTGCAGGGTACCCTAGCAAGGATTAAGTATTCTTTCTTTAAGAATGCTTAATAAGGAAAGTTTGGACCTAATTGAAGTTTACTTTAAATCATTTAAATTTGTTGATTCATTTGCACGATTGAGAACCTTTTTCTCCATTGCATAAAAAAATGAATTTCAAATGAATTTCTTCTCTCTCTGTTCAAACTTCTGAGTCTGGATAGCAAGTAGCGCTGATCGGCAGGTCTCTTTGATTATGTCGACGGACAGCCAAAGCGTCCTCCCTGTTACCGCAAACCGTCCCTAATCCTTTTGGGGATGGCCCATGGGCATGCGTACTGTTGGACCCACGCGAAACTCTTTGTTTCACTTGTGGTTAGGTATATCCATGCTCAAGGTTCAAGGGTCCCTTTATAAGCCTATTCTCTATTTGCGTCATAGCCTATAGAACCTATCCTTTAGGACTGTATGCACCCAATGATGCTGAATCACTCCATTAAAAATGAATTATGTTGTGATGTTGTGCGCATTCACGCATTCATCCCATACTTCACAAAAAAAAAAAAATTCCATTTCAAAGCTGGAAAATCACATTTTGGTCCCTGAGACCTGAAAAATTACATTTTGGCCCCTAAGGCCCAAAAATTCTCAATTTGGCCACGAAGGCCCAAAAATTCTCAATTTGGCCACAAAGGCCCAAGAATTCTCAATTTGGCCCCTAAGGCCCAAGAATTCCTAATTTGGCCCCTAAGGCCCAAAAATTCTCAATTTGGCCTCAAAGGCCCAAGAATTCCTAATTTGGCCCCAAAGGCCCAAGGATTCCTAATTTGGCCCGTAAGGCCCAAAAATTCCCAATTTGGCCTCAAAGGCTTAAAAATTCACATTTTGGCCCTTAAGGCCCAAAAAATATTTTTGAGAACTTAGGGCCTTTCGAAAAGTCGAGGTGTCCAGCCCTAAGCACTCTGCCTTACATATCACATCCCATTGGGTCCTATCCTAGGTGTCCTAGCATACCAATATTACCCTACCACACAGGGTCAAACCGTCCCATCTCACAGGGTCAAGTCCAAATACTTTACCCATACACTACCCTACCTCACATTATCTCACATACCCTATGAAAACACCTTATATAGGATAGTCTAATCGTTTTGACTATGTCCTTTTACAGGTACCCCTCCAAAGACCACCTGTACCCGAAACACCAACTGAGCTCTCACCCACAAGTGCAACAACCCCGACTGCACCAATGGCATCACTCACTGACATCCAAAACCTCATCGAACAATTGGAAGCCAGAATGGAGGCTAGAATGAATGAGGCATTGGCTGCCCAGAGGACTGCCCTAATAGCTGAACTAGGCGGTGGTAATGGAAATGGGGCTTCCGCCGGGGGAAGTGGACCTACTACCTCTAATCAGGGTCCTGCTGCTGAACCAACAAACCCTGCCCTTAACCTGGATGACATGCCCTCCAGAACTGCTTCTGAGCTGGAAGCTCAGAAAATGAGAGAGAAACTAGAACTCCTGGAAAGGTCTATTACTGCCCTTAAGACACACAAGGAAGTGGTGGACATGGACTCATTGTCCTTGTTCCCTGAAGCAAGATTACCTACAAAATTCAAGATGCCTAACATGGACAAGTTTGACGGAACCACTTGTCCCAAAACGCACCTGAAAATGTATGTGGGTGCCCTCAACCCGTTTGGCCTGAACAGCGAGCTCCTTGCTCAGTTGTTTCAGCAATCTTTGACTGGTGCTGCATTAAGATGGTTTGTAAGCTTGGATCGTTCCAAAATGAAGAATTGGGAGGACATATGCAATGCTTTCAACACGCAGTACCATTATAATATCGAAGTGGATGTTACTCGGAGGGAGCTGGAAACCACTAAACAAAAGAACAATGAGCCCTTCTCCTCGTTCCTTTCGAGGTGGAGAGCCAAAGCTGCTCAAATGATCAACCGACCCTCTGAACAGGAACAAGTTGACATAATAATCAAGAATTTGCTGCCTGTCTACCAGTCACAGCTTCAAACACAGTACTTGCCTACGTTCCAATCGCTCATTGTGACTGCAACTAAGGTGGAAGACTTAATCCAGTTGGGTCAACTCAAAGAAGACTCATGCAAGAAGCAGAATCATGTTGGACTTTGAAAAACCGTCTACAAGACCTGGGTGACAATGGGTCCGTCATCCCCAAGAGCAAGCTGAACATCAACCAATCCCTTGCCTAACCATGGGATTAATGCAAAAAAAAATTGCTGAACAAGAATCGTTCGATCCTTTCGAACTTTTCTTAGAAATAAATGAAGTTTGTGCCTGAGAAGGTTGAGATCAAGCCTCCAAAAGAACAAAGGAATTGTTCAAAACCAACAACAACATGTCTGATCGATTGAAGCATCGAGAAGAACAAAGTCACTATAGTCAATCCCATCCTAGTCCATCACAGTCCACCTAGAGTCTATCTTTTAGGGTCTCGTTTTTCTTTTCATTTTCATTTCCATTCAATTCAAATTTGTAAATCTAAGTGTCTTTTGTATACAAATTTTGTCTTATCAATAAAAAAGGATCAGTTTACGTTCCAATCATGTTTATACTCTCTCCCTATCCTTTCCTGTGAAAGCAAAAAAAAAAAATCGAAAAAAATAATAAAAAAATTAAAAAAATGATGAAAAAAAAAGATAATAAAAAATTGGCAAAGAAAAATGCATTCATTTGCTCTGCATCAATCAAAACTGGGGGCATCCTAAGAAGCACCATTAAAGGGGAAGTTTTGAAGGGTAATCATGGAAAGGATCCAGCAAAGGGTATGCAAGACTTCAAACAGTACCGAGGTAAAGCCGATTGAAGGGGTTAGGGCTAGAATGGTTTCTCCGAAAACCCAGGAATGGAAGATGCTCCGACAGAGAGGTGTCTGAATTTTGAGCTTAAAAAGCGACAGAATAAAGGAGTTATTGGGTTGGGTCTGCACGAAGTCGCAATGCTATCCATACACTACTCAAGTCATCTCAAAATCAAGTTGTCTCGAAATTCTTTATGGAGAGGCTGCTTCTAAGCAAACAAGCAAAAGAAAAAAATGGGTCAAAAGGAACTTCTACACAAAAGAAAGAAATCAAGGACAAAGCTACAGGACATCAAGTTGTCAAAAACGGGTCAACTGCAAGCTCTCCGTTAAATTCAAGCCCATCAAGGGTAGATGACAAATCATTTCAGCCATAAGGACAAAGTCCAAGTGGCTGCTCACATTTTGAAAAAGCAAGAAGCAGTTATTTCCACAAATTGGATGACAACAAACACCTTGAAAATCAAGCGCCAAGCATGGCACAAGTATAAGTGTCCTTATAAACAAGGATCATTTCTCAAAACAAGGAAAAGGAAGAGTCTCCTCAAAATTCCTTATGGAGAGGAGAACCATTACGGAAATAAGTTTCAAATTCGGAGGAAGATAAAGTTCAAGAAAAGGAATCAAATTAACCTCAAGAATTCAAACATGGCGAAGCCACAAACTCAAAGCATAAAAGCTTCTTCAACACTCAAGCCACTCAAGTTACCGCCACAATGTGGGTATTCAAAATTCTTTGTGATGAATACAAGTCATATTTCAGTCAACCAGTGGTAAAACCACTACAACAACAAAGTCAGATTCGCCTAGGGTCATCACTATCATACGAGCTCGAGTCAATAAGTTGATTCAACATCACACAAGTCGGGAATGAATCCCGTAAAGACATCAAGCCGGGAAGAAATGCCACGAAGAAATCAAGTCAGAAATGAATTCTGCATCAACATCAAGTCGGGAAGGAATCCCGCAAAGACATCAAGCCGGGAAGAAATCCCGCGAAAAAATCAAGTCAGAAATGAATTCTGTATTAATATCAAGTCGGGAAGGAATCCCGAAGAAATCAAATCGGAAATGAATTCCACAATCAGCATTAAGTCAGAATTGAATTTTGCCCCAACAGCAAGTCGGAAATAAATTTCGCACCAAGACGGAAAGGAATTCCGCACTAACATCAAGTCCGAGATGAATTCCGCACCAGCCGAGCACGAAGTTCGCATCCCGGAAGGAACTACGAAAGACCTGATTCTCCCCATCCCCCGAAGAGTTCTTGGAGATACGTAGGCAGCCGCAAAGGCACGGTCACAAACACAAATTTGCATCATAAAAAGCATTTTCTCTTTGCCAATAAAAAAAATAAAAAAAAAAGAGAAGAAAAGAAAAATAAAAAGCTGGGGTTGAAAACCCGAAAGGGCGGCTTCAGGCAAGAATTGAGCCCGCTAGGCTGAAAACCCGAAAGGGCGGTCTAGGCAAAAGTTAGGGCAAACAGCCTGCTAGAGTCGGAAACCCGAAAGGGCGGCTACTAGGCAAAAGTTAAGGCAAAAAAAAAAAAAAAAAAAAGTGCTTTCATGAATTCTTTTAGAGAGTCCATTTTTGTAGGATAAACAGCAAAGTATGTCCTTAAAAAAAAAAAAATCCCTTTCAAAGGTCTCCTTGGGAGTATATAAATCATTTTTTCCAGGAATCACTGAGTTCCTTCGAGTCACAATTCACTACAAGAAAAATTTGAATCTCTAAATCGAGTGTCCAATGAGTCTCTAAAATCAAGTCTCCGTCACCAGTGGTCATTCCACAACGAGTCACAAAAATCGAGTCATTCTCAAAAGTTCGTTTTGAAAGCGTCACTCTTTGAAGTCATTCCTCGAAAAAAAGAGAGAGAGGAAAATGTCAATTCAATCCCCGGGGTTTCCAAAACAACCCTAAAAAATGTCAAACATAATCGTTGAGAGGTAATTCTTTAATACCTCGTCTCCACTCGGACCATCGTTTCTTCGATCCTTTCAGACGAACAATGTCATCCACATTGTCCGTTTCCTCGAGTCATATAAGTGGCTTTGTTCTCTTTGATTCCTCAATCGATTGGACAAGTACAACACCAATGTTTTGAAGTATTCCATGGTCAGCACCATTCTGGGGGGCAAGAAGTGATAAGAACCTTCACCATTATCCCATCACAGAAGTAATCACGGAATTTTTAGTCTTTCATTAAGAAGAAATTCCATTTCAGCTAATAAGGGCATCAATTCTCTCAAGCAGGGGGCAAAATCCTCCAAGTCGGATTCAGGGGCAAGTGTTATAAAATACACAACCCGGGGTGAAACCCAACCATCGTCAGTCTCTTTTACACAAACCCAGGGTAGAACCCAGTTAATGATTAACCTTTTTCTTACATAAAACCTAGGGTGAAACCCTAACCAATAACCAACCATTTTTCACCCAAAACCAAGCCATTTGATCATTTCGACTTTAGGTGGACCCTTGGTTCTCAAAGAAGAAAACAAAAACAAAAATAAAACAAATCTCCTTTCAAGCCCTCATAAGAGGCAAAACATCTTTTCAAGCCCTCATTAAGAGGCAAGATCTCTTTTCAAGTCCTCTAAGAGGCAAAATCTCTTTTCAAGCCCTCATTAAGAGGCAAAACATCTTTCCAAGTCCTCTAAGAGGCAAAATCTCTTTTCAAGCCCTCATTAAGAGGCAAAACATCTTTCCAAGTCCTCTAAGAGGCAAAACTTCTTTTTAAGTCCTCAAAGAGGCAAAAACATCTTTAAGTTACAAACATAAATCCATGCATTTCATCATTTCATTTCAAAGAAAAAACCCACGGCGGGGTTTCCTCCTCTGCCCATCCTCAAAATTTTCTCCTTCAGACAGCCACTGGCTCTCATAAATCATTTTTATGATAGTCAGTGGGGGGCAACTGTGAATACTCAAATTTTGAGGCTAAAAAAAAAGGCCAGTTTTCCCGGCGGTGGTGGTCGCCCTTAAAGGCGGCGGCAGCCGCCGGCGACAGCGGCTGCAGTCGCCTGTGAATACCTAATTTTTGAGGCTCAAAAAGCCAGTTTTCCTGGACTGCGAACAGTCCGGCCGGACCAAAGGCCATTTTGGAAGTTCACCGAAAGTATGCCAATATGGTACTTAAAACGTCCGGGACGTCGCGAGGATCACGGAACTGGTCCCAGAATATTTTTTGGAGGTCCGGAACTCCCGAAAAAGCCTCCGGAGCGAAAACATCAGCAGAACCGCCCGCCCAGCCACCGAGGTCCGGCGGCCTAGCCGCCGAAGCGGGCTGTCGAGACCCGGTGGCCCGGCCGCCGGAGCGGGCCGCCGAACCCGGCGGCTCAAGCCGCCGAAACAGTTCGATTTTGCCTATAAATTGGCCCCGATGCCTTCATTTCAACTCACTCAGTCTGTGTTGACAGACGCTCCTTCTCCCCTACGCTCCTTGCGATTCTTTTACTGCTTTTTCTGCATTTTTAATTTAGTTTTTATTGCTTTCTTGTTGTGATACTTGGTCACTTAAATTAAATTAATTTTAATTAATATTTCCCAAACGAGGAGCTTAATCTAGAGCTAAGAAGTGGCCGACAACTGACCCAGGTAATAATTAAACACTGTCTATTTAATTTTAGCACTTCATGCATATTTCTCTTCTACTCCTAAATTCTACAACTGCATAAATGCATTCACGTCATGAATTTGACAAATAAATTGCCTCAATTAATTAAGTTCAGGCTAAGATACCCGGTTAATCAATAATCGTGATATTCATGCCAAACTCCGACAATATTGGCTAAAAGCCTAGTTAATTAATAACTACGGTTTAATTGCCTTTATTTCGAACAGTCCGGCTTAAGTCCAATTAATCAATAATTGTGGCTAAAAAGCCTTAATCAATCACGTTTTGGCAACAAATTGCCTACAATTAAATCAACCACATTTTGGCAACAAATTGCCCACGGTTCAATCAATTTTTGGCAAACAAATTGCCTATAAATTAGATTAACCATTTTTTAGCGACAAATCGCTTAAATTAGAAGCTTTGGCAAAATGCCTTAGAATTAATCAATCTTTTGGCTAAAAGCCTTCAAACAATCATTTTGGTGACAATCGCCTAAATCACATCAACTTTTGGCAAAAATTGCCTAAATCAATTCATTTTGGCTAAAAGCCTTAAAATCAGTCATTTTGGCAACAAACGCCCGAATAATCACTTTTGGCAAACAAATTGCCTAAATCTTTTGGCTAAACGCCTTCCAATACCAACTTTTGGCACAAATGCCTTAATCACTTTGGCAACAAATCGCCTAACCAATTTTTGGCAATAAATTGCCTAAATCAATCTTTTTGGCTAAAAGCCATTAAAATCAACATTTTTGGCATCAAATGCCTAAAAATCAATCAAGTCTTTGGCAAAATGCCTAAACAAAATGCACAAAGCATACACACACTCATGCATTAAGCATACCCATTCAAAGCCCTTCAAAGAAGGCCTATCGAACTACGTTGACTTTGATCTTCCATTCAAACGGAAGTACGTAGGCACATTTGGGATTTAACCCCGGGCGGCAAGTCAAATCACATGAACACTTTCGTTAGTCCAATTGCATCATTTACCTTGCAAAGCATTCATTGTTTTGGTTAGTTCATCAGCATGACATAGTCTCGGGATCCACCTCGGGTTCATAGACCATGCCTTATCATTGGGTTAATTAATCTAGAATTAGGTTAATTAAAATTGGAGTCACTTAGGGTTTTTTCCTTGTTTACCCTAGAATAATTAAATAAGGTGGTGACTCACACATCACGTGCATTTCTTCCTGCATCACATGCACTACATGTTTTGGGGGAGGGGTTCACACATATGAATGAATGTGACTAAGGGCAGAAATGCACGTGAATGTGTGAGTCGCCACCTTGTTTAATTATTTTAGGGTAAACTAGGAAAAAACCCTAAGTTGACTCCAATTTTAATCAACCTAATTATTAGATTAATTAACCCAATGTTAAAGCATGGTCTACGAACCCGAGGTGGATCCCGAGACTATGTCATGCTGACAAAACTAACCATGAATGAATACCTTGCAAAGAGATTAATGTAATTTGAACCAATTTTAAGTGATTGCGACTTGCCGCTCGGGGTTAAATCCCAAACGTGCCTACGTACTTCCGTTTGAATGGAAGATCAAAGTCAACGTAGTTCGATAGGCCTTCTTTGAAGGGCTTTGAAGGGAATGCTTTATGCATGGGTGTGTGTATGCTTTGTGCATTTTGTTTAGGCATTTTGCCTGAAAATTGATTTTTAGGCATTTGATGCCAAAATTGTTGATTTAAGGCTTTTAGCCAAAAAAGAATGATTTAGGCAAATTGTTGCCAAAAGATTTATGTGATTTAGGCGATTGTCGCCAAAATGCTTGATTTTAAGGCTTTTAGCCAAAAGTTTGATTAATTTAAAGGCTTTTAGCCAAAGAAGGTTGATTTAGGCAATCTGTTTGCCAAAAGATGATTATTTAGGCGATTGTCGCCAAAAAGATTGATTTAAGGCTTTTAGCCAAAATAAGTTGATTAATTTAAGGCATTTTGCCAAAAGTTTGATTTAAGCGATTTGTTGCTGAAAGTGGTTAATCTATATTTTATAGGCAATGTGTTTGCCAAAATTGATTAACTGGATTGTAATGTAGGCAATTTTATTGCCAATAAAAACGTGTTTGAATTAAAGCTTTTTAGCCACAATTATTCATTAATTGGACTTAAGCCAGATTTGTTCGAAATAAAGGCGATTATACCATAGCTATTAATTAACTAGATATTTTAAGCCAATATTGTCGGATTTAGGCTTTAATACCACGATTATTTATTAACTGGGCATTTAGCCTAAACTTATTTATTTGAGGCAGTTTATTTGCCTAAAGATGTCATGAATGCATTTATGCAGTTATAGAATTATTAGGAGTAGAAGAGAAGAATGTATGAAATGCTAAAATTAAATAGGCAGAGTTTAATTCATGTACCTGATTTAATCGACGGCCACTTCTTAACTCCAGGTTAAGCTCCTCGTTAAGGAAATATTAATTAATTTGATTTTAAATGACCAAATAACAAAGCAAGAAAATAATAAAGCTAAATAAAAATACAGAAAAGCAGTAAAGAATCGCAAGGAGCGTAAGGGAGAAGGAGCGTCCGTCAACACAGACTGAGTGAGGAAAACAGAAGGCCTGGGGCTGCTTTTATAGGCAAAAACGAACTGTTTCGGTGGCTGGGCCACCGAAAGCAGGCGGCCTGGGCCGCCGGTCCAGCTGCCGGTGGCTCGGCGGCTGGGCCGCCGGAGGCAGGCGGCCTTGGCCGCCAGGTCTGGTGGCTATGCTACTTTTTGTTCCGGAGGCTTTTCCGGGAGTTTCAGACCTCCAAAAAATATTCCGGGACCAGTTCTGCGATCCTCGTAATTTTTCGGACGTTTCAAGTACCATATTAGCATACTTCCGGTGAACTTTCCGAATGGCCTCCGGCCTGGCCGGACTGTTTGCAGTCCGGGAAAACTGGCTTTTGGAGCCTCAAAATTTGGGTGTTCACATCGGGATGCCAATCCTTTTGGTATTCCGAGAGGCTGTCAAAGCAAACTACATCAAGCCTTTGGAAGCAAGGCCACCACCCAACCCATTACCAAGGAACTACAGAACCGACGAATACTGTGAGTACCGTCAGGGTAGTGGGCACAAGACTGAAGCGTGCTGGACGCTTAAGAACCGCATCCAAGACCTGGTGGACAACGGTTCAATTATTCCAAGAAGTAAGCCAAACATTAGCACTAATCCCTTACCAAATCACGGGGTAAATGCTATTGTTTTTGATCAGGAATTGATTGATCCTTTCGAGCTATTCCTGGAAATGAATGAAATCTGTGTCCTGGATCTGAATGACCTAACTGAAGAGGTCGATGTTATAACCAGGAGCGGGAGGCAGTATGAACCATTAGTCCTCGACAAAGTCCAAAATAACCCTTACCAGAGGGCAGATGAGCCAAAGGAAGACCCGGTACTCTCACAGTTGAAGAAGACCCAGGCTAAAGTGTCAATCTGGGAACTTCTGGCATCATCCTTTCCTCATCGCCAAGCTCTTTGCAAGGCTTTGAGTCAACTGCAAACGTCGGTGGAGGTTAGCCCCGAAGTGCTGGTGTCCACCCTCACCCAATCATCAAAGATGCAAAGCATCGGATTTTCTGACGATGACTTACCCAAGGAGGGAGGCAGTCACAACAATGCCCTTTACGTTACAGTTCAAACCAGAGAAAAGACTCTGCCCATGGTTCTCATTGATAATGGGTCAGCACTGAACGTCTGCCCACTAAGGGTAGCCAGCTGTCTAGGGTTGGAAGAAACAGATTTCATTCCATCAGACCAGATAGTTACAGCATATGACAGCACCCGGAGGGAAGTATTAGGGGTTGCTACACTAAAATTGGCAATTGGGCCAGCCATAATGGAGGTACCGTTCCAGGTAATTGATGTGCCTACCAGTTTCAACCTACTTCTGGGTCGACCATGGATACACCATACTAAGGCAGTGCCCTCTTCCCTACACCAAAAGGTCAAGTTTCCTTACGAGGATAAAGTCATCACTATTCAAGGAGATGACTACAACCAGCTCAAGAAACCAAAGGGCCAGCCTCTCTTTGAGATCAACCCTGAAACTGCCAATTTGCCCCTCTCGGGATTTAAATATGACACTATGCAGTTCATAGAAGGAAAGACTGCAAACTCTCGAATTCTCTTTGATTTCGGGACGGTGGAAATAAACTGCATAGTGCCTTTAATGCTGAAGATGTCCTATCTGCCGGGAATGATTATGGCAAGGTCCGGAAAGACCTACCCCACACTGCAAGCCTGGGAGTGTCCGGTGAATGAAGGGACCTTTGGATTGGGTTATGAGCCCACTAATGAAGACCGTACTAAGAGGACCAGGAGAGGAAGGAAGGAGAGTATACAAATGCGGCCTTACCTTTTGACTTTGAATGGTTACTTCTGCAAACCGGGAGAAACGATTCCTTATCGTGGCTTCCAAGAACCATTTCGCTGCCCGACTGCTAAGAAGACACTGCCTGGTTTATAAATATTTTCTGATGTCTGGGGCAACAAGCCCGAAACAATAACTGAACTAGAAGTGGAAGACTTCATGCAGCCCATTCTCTTTGACGAGGTTGCAGTCATTACAGGAAGTGATGGGAATCAAGACCTGCTGAGCCTGATCAAGCCGTACGAAGGGCCTCTCACCAACTGGTACGCTGAGGACGAGCGCGCTGCTGATAAACCCCCTCCCGAGTCAAACCTAGAGTCTATAATCAAGTCTTGTATTGAGTCTGAGTCTGACCCCGAGTCTGAAACCGAGTCAGAGTCCAGTTCCAGTCTGTGTCGGATTTAGAGAATCCAGACTTTAAATTTGATGTAATTTTTGAGGACGATTCCGTCATAATCAATAAAGGCTTGCAAATTATTGACTACCCCGTGTGTCTATCTTTCCAAGCATTTCCAAGCAAAAATAATGAAGATCAAATAAATGAAATAAAAAATGAAAAGGAAAAAATAATAATTGGCAAAGAAGAAAATGAACATACATACATTGCATCTGACTGTGTGAACAGGGAACAGGTCAGTGAATGTTTGAAGAAGTTTGCCGATTGCTTCATGTGGAAGGCAAGTGACATCACGGGAATTCACCCGGCAATAGCGGTGCACAAGATTCCAGTATACCGTGAGGCTAAGCCAGTAAAACAGAAGCTAAGGAGGCTAAAAACAGAATGGTCCTTGAAAATCAAGGAGGAAGTAGCCAAGCAATTGGAGAATAAGTTCATAGAACCCATTGCCTACCCGACGTGGTTAGCAAACATAGTGCTGGTTCCTAAGAAGGATGGAAAGGTGCGAATGTGTGTGTGGATTACCGGGATTTGAATAAAGCATGTCCGAAGGATGACTTCCCCCTACCGCATATTGACTTGTTGGTGGACCGAATGGCTGGACACGAGATGGTCTCCTTGACCGATCTCGCTGTCGGGTACAATCAAATAATGATGCATTTGCCAGACAAAGAGAAAATGGCATTCATCACAGAGTGGGGAACCTACTGCTACAGGGTTATGCCTTTTGGGCTCAAAAATGCCGAGGCAACCTATCAAAGAATGGCAACGACCATCTTCCATGACATGATTCATAAAGAAGTAGAAGTGTATGTGGACGATATGGTTGTTAAATCAAAAACAGCTGAAGAACATACAACAGCACTTGAGAAGTTCTTCCTTAGACTTAGAAAGTACAATTTAAAGCTCAACCCAGCAAAATGTCTGTTTGGAGCTACATCCGGAGTATTTCTGGGGCATATGGTCAGTCGGAAGGGCATAGAGATTGACCCTTCAAAAGCCAAAGCCATTTTGGAAATGCCAGCACCGAAGACGGAAAAAGAAGTTCGGGGTTTCTTGGGAAGGCTACAATACATCAGCCGGTTCATTAATCAATTGGCCGATACTTGTGGTCCGATCTTCAAATTACTCAAGAAAGGGGCATCCGTCAAATGGAATGAGGATTGTCAGAAAGCTTTTGACTGAGTCAAGCAATATTTGTTATCCCCGCCAGTTTTACAGCCACCAAGGCTAGGAAAGCCTTTGCTATTGTACCTATCAGTGACAGAAGAAGCGATGGGTGCAATGCTAGCTCAACAAGCAAAAGATACAAGGATAGAAAATGCCGTGTATTACCTCAGCAAAAGGATGCTAGAATACGAGCTAAAATACAATAAGATAGAGAAGTTGTGTCAGGCTCTAGTTTAGGCTTGTACAAAGCTGCAGCACTACCTCTCGTCCTACACCACATACGTTATTTCTGAATCGAACCCCTTGAAATTCCTTATGGAGAGGCCGATTCTTGATAGTAAGATGGCTAAGTGGGTGTCGGTGCTCGCAGCCTATGACTTAAAATTTGTACAACGGAAGGCAGTGAAAGGCGGAGCCTTGGCTGATCAATTAGCGGAATTACTGGTCGAAGACCAAATGCCGGAGGTAAAATTTCCTGATGAAGACTTGTTGAGCTTGGAAAGTGAAGTCTGGGAAATGTACTTCGATGGAGCTTCAAACTACCATGGAAATGGGGTTGGAGTCGTATTCAAAACTCCTTGTGGAGAATACGTCCCAATCGCAGTCAAATTAGATTTCGACTGCACTAACAATGAAGCCGAGTATGAAGCTTGCATAAAGGGGTTAGAAGCAGCCCTGGAAAAGGAAATAAAGGTCCTCAAGGTTTTCGGGGATTCCAATTTAATAGTCTCCCAAGCTTTGAGAAAATGGAAAATTAAGGAAGAGCGTTTGGTTCCTTACCTACAACGCTTGGACGAATTGGCTCAGCAATTTGAGGATTTATCCTTCCACTACTTACCGCGAGCCAAAAATCAGTTTGCTGATGCTCTGGCTACTTTGGCCTCCATGGTTAATGTAGGGGGAGACCAAGTCATTCGACCTCTGACAGTTCGGCTACAGAAACAGCCAGCACATATCATGAATTTGGTGGATGACAAGCCCTGGTATTGGGATATACAGAATTATCTTCAGAATAAAGCCTACCCGGAGGGATCCGCCAAGACTGATCAACAGACATTGAGACAGTTAGCATCCAGATATTTCCTTACTGGGGGAGTTCTGTATAAAAGAAGTTGGAATGGCCTGCACCTAAGGTGCGTTGATGAGGGAGAGGCTCAAACCATCATGGATTCCTTACATAATGGGGAGTCTGGTCCACACATGCACGGGATAGCCTTGGCTCGGAAAATCGTGAACCTGGGTTATTACTGGTCAACTATGAATGCAGATTGTGTGAGGCATGCGCAGAAGTGCCATGAGTGTCAAATTTTTGCTAAGCTGCAAAAACGGCCTCCGGTCAATTTGAATCCTATTGCTTCACCATGGCCTTTCGCAACTTGGGGCATAGACGTGATCGGGAAAATCCACCCGAAGGCTTCCAATGGTCATCAATTCATCCTGGTTGCTGTGGATTATTTCACTAAGTGGATTGAGGCAGCCTCCTATTCGGTCTTGAATGCCAAGAAGGCAACACAGTTCGTTCGTACTAACATCCTTTGTCAGTACGGAACGCCATTTGAAATCATCACTGATAATGGGTCCCACTTTCAGAGTCAATTTTCTGATTTGTTGAAAGAAAAGAGAATCCAACATCATAAGTCTTCGCCCTATCGGCCACAAACAAATGGGGCTGTAGAAGCTGCAAACAAGGCTATAAAAGTCATTTTGCAGAAGATGGTTAGAAAGCATAAAGCTTGGCATGAACAGTTGCCAAATGCCCTATGGGGATATAGGACTTCAATCAGAACGCCTACTGGGGCAACTCCGTATTCCTTAGTATATGGTATGGAAGCAGTGTTGCCTATCGAACTGGAAGTTCAGTCGGCGAGAATTATCTGGGAAAGCCAGATCAGCGAAGCAGATTAGGCTAAGAATTATCATTTGCAACTCTTGGGTATGGATGAAAAGCGATTGCGAGCGATCCACCAAACTCAAGTTTACCAGAGAAGAATGGCGCGGCATTTTAATAAGAAGGTCAAAGACCGAAAACTAGAAGAAGGTTGTTTGGTCCTAAAGGAAATTAGACAGCCAATCATAGACCCACGTGGGAAGTTTCGTCCTCATTGGGCTGGAACCTATGTGTTGAAGAAAATATTGTCTGGCGGAGCCGTCATTTTGACTGATTTGGATGGTTTAGAATTCACAAATCCATGTAATTTAGATCAGTTAAAAAGATATTTTGTATAACAAGCATTGCATAATGTAAAAGAGCTACATTAGACCTGATTCTCCTCGGAAAAAAGAAATTATGTATCGGAGATATGTAGGCAGCCCTCTTTGGGCGCGGTCTAAACATTAATGAAAAAAATCATTCCATAATTCTTTCTTCTTTGCCAACAATAATTAAAAAAAAAAAGAAAAAAGAAAAGAAAAAAAAAGAGAAAAACCTGCTAAGTCGAAAACCCGAAAGGGCGGCTTAGGCAAAAGTCGGGGCCCGCTAAGTTGAAAACCCGAAAAGGGCGGCTTAGGCAAAAATGGGTAGCTCGCTAAGTTGAAAACCCGAAAGGGCGGCTTAGGCAAAAATCAGAGCTTGAATAAATAAATTTGGAAAATGCTTGGAAAGCTCAAAAGGCAAATCTCATTCCAATTAAAGCAATAAAGTCAAGCAGAAAGCAAAAGAGTCCAAGAAAAATAAATAAATAATGAAGTCTAAGTCCAAGTCTAAATCCAAAAAAAAAAAACATACATCCAAGGTCAAAGTCCCAAATAAAAAGTCAAAAAAGTCAAAATAAGGGAAAAACAACAAAAGTCCAAAAGCCTATAAGAGTCTAGGTGTCCCGTCGCTTCCGTGGGGCAACATCCTCCAAGTCATCCCTAGCCGTTGAACTCCCTCCAACCTCGCCTGTCCGAGGAGCCAACACAATCTCCTCATCAGTCCCAATCTCATTATCAGCGTCAGCCTGAGCCCAACCTTCAAGTACACTCAGCCGTGCGGTCCTCCTTGGCCTCTCAATCGGCCAAACAACGGCAATGAACCAGGTCCGATACTCAGGAGAAGTCTGAACATCGGCAGGATCAGGTAAAGGCCTAACCATGTGATGGTCTCTAACCCAAGCCCTAAGGACGGCTCGGGTAACGCCCGGAGTGATGGCTGAATCAGCTGAAGTGCCATCTACAATTGGAACAGTCTGGTCTATCCCCATCTGCCTCAAAACGCGCGAAGCGCAGTACCACGTGCAATGTGTAAGGCCTAGCAGATAAACCCGAGTATGGCGAGAGCTAACCTGGATAAAACGGGTGATGTCATACCAGGAAATGTACCACAGTACCTCATATGGACCCAGTTCAATCAGCCATGAGGTCCATGCATCAGTAGACGGATGAGTGATCAAGATCCTCTGCATACGATACTGAGAGGGGTTGTAACGCAAGAAAGTAGGAGCAGCAACCACTTGGAGGTGGTCCTTTAACCAAACCTGAGTAATGGATCCTTTCTATTACAAAGGAATGAACCAATAAAAAGAAGAGACAATAAGCAATAGGAGATAGACCGTACCTCCTCAAATTGATCTTTCCTACCTTGGAGAGACTCATAGTCCAATTGTGCATACTGTGGTTATAAAAGGGATTCATTTTTTGAAAAAAAGATTAGAAATTGAAAAAAAAAATTTGAAAAAAAAATCCCGTTTTTTACAAATCAAAGTGCACAATCATGCATACATTTTCAGTACTAACCAAGTGCAGGTACAAATAAAGTACAGTACAGAAAATACAGGCAAAGAAAAGTATAGACAACAACAAAAATACCCAATTTGGCCACAAAAGCCCAAAAATTCACATTTTGGCCCCTAAGGCTCAGAGGTTCACATTTTGCCCCCTAAGGCCCAAAAATTCCCAATTTGGCCCCAAAAGCCCAAAAATTCCCAGTTTGGCCACTAAGGCCCAAAGATTTACATTTTGGCTCCTAAGGCCCAAAAATTCACATTTTGACCCCTAAGGCCCAGAAGTTCACATTTTGGACCCTAAGGCCCAAAAATTCCCAATTTGGCCCCAAAGACCCAAAATGCCCAATTTGGCCACAAAGGCCCAAAAATTCTCATTTTGGCCCCTAAGGCCCAAAAATTCCCAATTTGGCCACAAAGACCCAAAAATTCCCAATTTCGCCCCAAAGGCCAAAAATGCCTAATTTGGCCATCAGAAGTTCACATTTTGGCCCCTAAGGCCAAAAAAATTCTTAATTTGGCCCCAAAGGCCAAAAAATACCCAATTTGGCCACAAAGGCCCAAAAATTCACATTTTGGCCCCTAAGGCCCAGAAGTTCACATTTTAGCCCCTAAAGCCCAAAAATTCTCAATTTGGCCCCAAAAGCCCAAAATTCCCAGTTTGGCCACTAAAGCCCAAAGATTCACATTTTGGCCCCTAAGGCCCAAAAATTCACATTTTGGCCCCTAAGGCCCAGAAGTTCACATTTTCGCCCCTAAAGCCCAAAAATTTCCAATTTGGCCCCAAAGGCCCAAAATGCCCAATTTGGCCACAAAGGCCCAAAAATTCTCATTTTGGCCCCTAAGGCCTAAAAATTCCCAATTTGGCCACAAAGGCCCAGAAGTTCACATTTTGGTTCCTAAGGCCCAAAAAATTCTTAATTTGGTCCCAAAGGCCCAAAAATACCCAATTTGGCCGCAAAGGCCCAAAAATTCACATTTTGGCCTCTAAGGCCCAAAAGTTCACATTTTGGCCACTAAGGCCCAAAAATTCCCAATTTGGCCCCAAAATCCCAAAAATTCCCAGTTTGGCCACTAAGGCCCAAAGATTCACATTTTGGCCCCTAAGGCCCGAAAATTCACATTTTGGCCCCTAAGGCCCAGAAGTTCACATTTTGGCCCCTAAAGCCCAAAAATTCTCAATTCGGCCCCAAAGGCCAAAAAATACCCAATTTGGCCACAAAGGCCCAGAAGTTCTCATTTTGGCCCCTAAGGCCCAAAAGTTCACATTTTTGGCCCCTAAGGCCCAAAAATTCCCAATTTGGCCCCAAAGGCCCAAAAATGCCCAATTTGGCCACAAAGGCCCAGAAGTTCACATTTTGGCCCCTAAGGCCCAAAAATTCTCAATCTGGCCCCAAAGGCCCAAAAATAGCCAAAAGGCGGGTCTTTTGGACGTGTCCGGTTTTATCCTTCAAATTTTAGTTTTCAGACAACCACCGACGCCCATAAATCATTTTTATGGTTGCCGGTGGGGGGCAACTGTGAATACTCAAATTTTGAGGCTCGAAAAGCCTGTTTTCCCAGACTGCAAACAGTCCGGCCGGACCGGAGGCCAATTTGGACATTTACCGGAAGTATGCCAATATGGTACTTGAAACGTCTGGAAAATTACGAGGATCGCAGAACTGGTCCCTGAATATTTTTTGGAGGCCCGGAACTCCCGGAAAAGCCTTCGGAACGAAAAACTAGCGCACCCGCCAGCCACGACGGCGGCGTCCGCCGGACACGGCGGTGCCTGCCGCCTGCCTCGGCGGCGGTGTCCTCCGGGTACGGCTGTGGCTTCGGCCGCCGGCCACGGCGGCAGCGGCCGCCCTCCGGCCCAATTTTTGCCTATAAAATCAGCCCCGGGCACTCCGTTTTGACTCACTCAGTCTGTGTTGACGGACGCTCCTTCTCCCCTACGCTCCTTGCGATTCTTTACTGCTTTTCCGCATTTAGCATAGACTTTTATTATTTTATTGTTGTGATACTTGGTCACTTAAATTAAAATTAAATTAATCAATATTCCCTAAACGAGGAGCTTAATTTGGAGTTTTCAAACTGAAGCTAAGAAGCGGCCGTTGAATAAATCAGGTACATAAACGAAACTCTGCCTATTTAATTTTAGCACTTCATCATATTTCTCTTCTACTCCTAATTCTACAACTGCATAAATACATTCATGTCATCAGTTCGACAAATAAAACTGCCTTATTTAAATATGATTAAGCTTAAATGCCCGGTTAATTAATAATCGTGGTATTAAAAGTCTAAATCCGACAATATTGGCTAAAGCCTAGTTAATTAATAGCTATGGTATAATCGCCTTTATTTCGAAAAATCCGGCTTAAGTCCAATTAATCAATAATTAAACACGTTTTTTGGCAATAAATTGCCTATATTGCAATTCAATTGATCACTTTTGGCAAACAAATTGCCTATAAGTAGATTAATCTTTTTTAAGCGACAAATCGCTTAAATCGAAATTTTGGCTAAAAGCCTTAAAATCAATCAATTTTGGCGACAATCGCCCAATCAGCACTTTTGGCAAACAAATTGCCTAAATCAACTCATTTTGGCTGAAAGCCTTCGAATAAATCAATTTTGGCGACAATCGCCTAAATCACATCAATTTTTGGCAATAAATTGCCTAAATCAATCTTTTTGGCTAAAAGCCTTAAATCAACATTTTTGGCAACAAATGCCTAAAACAGAAAATCAATCAATTCTTTGGCAAAATGCCTAAACAAAATGCACAAAGCATACACACACTCATGCATTAAGCATACCCATTCAAAGCCCTTTTAAAAAGGGCTATCGAACTACGTTGATTTTGATCTTCCATTCAAACGGAAGTACGTAGGCACGTTTGAGATTTAACCCCGAGCGGCAAGTCGAAATCACATAAACATTTCAATTGGTCCAATTACTTCATTCACCCTGCAAAGCATTCATTCATTGGTTAGTTCATCAGCATGACATAGTCTCGGGATCCACCTCAGGTTCGAAGATTGTGCCTTAAACATTGGGATAATTAATCTAGTAATTAGGTTAATTAAAATTGGAGTCAACTTAGGGTTTTTTCCTAGTTTACCCTAAAATAATTAAACAAGGTGGCGACTCATACATTCACGTGCATTTCTGCCCTTAGTCACATGCATTTTTATGCATGATATTTGGGGTAGGGGTTCACAGGGCTGGCTAGATATTATCGAAGATTTGTTAAAGGGTTTTCCATAATTGCTTTGCCCTTAACAAAATTGTTGTCGAAGAATGTTAAATTTGAATGGACGGATAAGTGTCAGGAGAGCTTTGATAAGTTGAAAAAGTGTCTAACGGAGGCCCCAGTCTTGACTTTACCTATTCCAGGTAAAGAATTCAAAGTGTATAGTGATGCTTCTCAAAGTCGGTTAGGTTGTGTACTAATGCAGGACAAAAATGTCGTTGCTTATGAATCACGCCAACTTAAGCCATATGAGAGGTATTATCCTATGCATGATTTGGAACTTGCGATCATTGTATTTGCTTTAAAGATTTGGAGACATTACCTTTGTGGAGAGAAGTGCTACATCTTCACAGATCATAAGAGTTTGAAGTATGTAGGGACTCAGATGGAATTGAATTTAAGGCAGAGGAGATGGCTTGAGCTGATAAAAGATTATGATTGTGCTATAAACTATCAGCTAGGAAAAACTAATGTAGTAGCTGATGCATTAAGTCGTAAGACCATGGCCAATTTGAGGACTATAAAATTATCTTTAGTTCATGATCTATGGTCTATTAATGCAAAATTTGATAAAATTTCTTATGATTGGGTGTTGGCTAGTCTACAAGTAAAGCCTCTATTGATTGAACAGATCAGAACAGCAACACAGAATAATAATGAATATCAGAAGCTTCTTTTAGAAACACAAGACGTAAAAAACCAGAATTTTCCATCAACAATTAGGGGCTACTACTATTTTAGGATCGATTGTGTGTCCCTTCTAATTAGGTGATAGTGAATAGATTGACAAAGAGTGTTCACTTCCAGATTATAATTTGGAGAAATTGGCAGAATATATATTAATGAAATAGTCAAATTACATGGAGTACTAGTATCCATTGTTTTTGATAGGGACCCAAGATTCACATCTAGATTATGGGGTAGTTTGCAAAAAGCCTTAAGAACTAGATTGAATTTTAGTAATACATGCCATCCTCAGATAGATGGTCAGTCTAAGAGAATTATTCAAATATTGGAGGATATGTTTCGAGCTTGTCTATTTGAATTTGAAGGTAGTTGGGATAGATATCTACCTTTAATGGAATTTTCTTATAACAGCAGCTACTAGACAAGTATTGGAATGCAAATTTGCTTATAATAGTAGCTACTAGACAAGAATTGGAATGCCTCCATATGAAGCATTATATGGTAGCAAGTGTAGGACACCCTTATGCTGGGATGAAGTTGGTGAAAGGCAATTGCTAGGTCCTGAAATTATTCAGCAAACAGAAGAGAAGATCAAAGTAATTAAAGAAAGATTGAAAGTAGCTGCTGATAGACAAAAATCCTATATGGATTTGAAAAGAAGAGATAAAGAATATAATGTGAGTGATAAAGTATTTCTCAAGGTTTCTCCATGGAAGCAAGTTATGAGATTTGGAAGAAAAGGAAAGTTGAGTCCTCGTTTTATAGGACCTTATGAAGTACTCTAGAGGATTGGTCCATTGGCATATAGATTAACTTTACCTCCAGAGCTAGATAAGATTCATAATGTTTTTCATATTTCTATGCTACGGAGGTATAGATCTGATCCATCTCATGTATTGCCTCTAGAATCGATTGAAGTTAATCTTGACCTCAAGTATGATGAAGAACCAGTGGCTATCTTAGCCAAAGAAACTAAGCAAATTCGGAATAAATAGATTCATTTGGTTAAGTTATTATGGAGAAGTCACTCAAGGGAAGAAGCTACTTAGGAACTTAAGGAAGATATGAGGAGGCAACACCCACAGCTTTTTAGAGACCCATAATAGGTAAATTTCGAGATGAAATTGCTTTAAGGATGGAAGTGTTGTAACACCCTCAATTTGATAGCTCTGGAAAATCTAATTATTATGTTATTAATATTATCTAGAAAGCTAGAATTGTAACACCCTGATTTTTGCAGCTATGAGTCATAACTTGATAGATTCATACTTAGTACCAAATTAGGGTTTTGGTACTATTTTAAATCTTGAAGGGTGATTTGTTAATTGATTGTGTTTTGATGTGTGAATCATGCATTGCATGTAAGGTTTCTATTAATTGGATATTGAATTGTGAAATTCTGATTTCAATTGTTAATTTATGATTGATTTGAACTATGTTTTGAAATTGGGGAAAAACTATTGATTTTGACTAAAGGCTTTCGATTAAATGATTTTAACCTATTTAAATTGATTTTAACTTATTTTAATTATAACCAAGTTTTAATTGTAAAGCCCATCTGCCATGGGCTAGGAGCCTACTTTGTAATTAACTAATAAATAAAAAAAATATGTTTTCTAAACCTAAATTTGATAAGGATACTGTAGCCTCTCTTTCATATTGGTTGCGCCTCCTACTTCTCTTCTTCTCTCAAAGTGACCGAAGCCTCTCTCCTCATTCTCTCCATTGATTTTCTTTGATTCTAACAAAAGACTACAAAAAAACAAGAGTAAAATTATTAAGTGTGGTGTCAATTAAAGGAGATTTAACATTCAATTGATGTTCTTCACACGAACAAGCTTCAAAATCGGTAAGTGTTTGAAAATTGATTTTTGCTTTCTGTTTTTAAAATCAAAAGTTGCATTCATGTTTATTGATAAGGTAGATTAAGAATCGTCATTATTTGCATTATTTGATTGTTATTTTTATTAATTGATTTAGAGAAGGGTGACCCTTCAAAGAGTGTGAAAGGCAGGAAAAAGGCTTATCAATTTTAATAACAGTGATTCCAACTTTATCGAAACTCTAAATACTAACTATCCTCATTTAAATCATATTAATTTATACTCCTCACGTTTCTCTAACTGATTCTTTTCTTAATATCCATATAATAACAGGACTAGATCCATTCTTGCTTATCTAATTCATTGGTATAACATCAATTCAATAATTGGACAATGATCCCTTAATGTCCGATGGCATTCATCACTACATTCAACTGTTATGACCCACTATTTATATAACATAATTATCTTAATTTCTCAATATGAGTCATTTACTTATTCTCGGATCATAGAATCTTCCATTAAACAAAAATCATTGTTTGTAATTTACATATCATCTAGTGTGCAACAATTATTTTAAACATCAACAGAGTAATTCCCATTAGATTTGATTCTTACTTATTCCATATTAAACCTTAAGGTGCCACAATCCACACAATATCCATCACTAGGTACATAAGGATTAAGGTAATTTATCTCTTACTAAGAATCACAATTTACTTTTCTTATAACCACAATAATTTATATTATTCCCTATATTCATACACCTGATAAGAAATAGCCGATGAATACCACAATACACTTTACTCCACCAAGCAATAATTACTTCTCATATTTAGAAATCACTTGATATAATAATTTCACCAACATTATTTCTTACGAAAAAAATACTCATCACCAATTATTATTGCAACTCACACCAAATCATTTGTCATTTAAATCTTATAAATATTATTTATATAATCACACCAATTAATATATATATCACATTCAGAAGAATGCTTGCCTCAATAGTCATAAGAAATTCCACTAACTAACATTACTAAAACTTCATCGATTAGATATGCAAAAATCAATACTCTAATTAATTACATCCTAATGTTCTTGAATCCGAATCATCTAGTTCTCTTATTAATTAACACTAACAACTCATTCTCAACATATATTTTCCGCAGGCACACATATACTCACATTCGTGTATTTTTATGTATGTAGTCCACATCCAACACATATTAAATACATTAGCATACTTTTATCGTTTAACTTCACCCTATTAACCATATATCACTTATCTTCTTACATAATTAAATTATATATAAATGTTATTTATTCCATAGAAGAAAATTTAAATTTTAAGCCAAGGACACAGTTTCCATTAGAAAGAGTACACTGGTTGATCAGGCCACTGCACTTCCTTTTAATTTCTTCCGTGTTTCAAAGCTTTGACTAACTTTTAAAATACCATTATTTATAGATATAATTATCTTTCCCTCTTTATTTATTTATTTATTATTATTATTTATTTTATTTATGATTCTGTAACTGTCTTAGTGCAGAATGCATCCACCTGCACCAAGACCATCTTTTATTTAGTGTCAGTCCTTTGTTGGTTACGGCCGATCCCAACGTAGGAGTTTTATATTCAATTTCCTATGTTCCGCAATTGTTTCCTAAGGCCCAACTTAATGCACTGATACCAACTTTGTCACGACCCATTTCCATGGACCGGACCGGCACTAGGACCTGGGTGGGCTTAAGGCCCCCGAAGCCCATAGTAAGCCTGTAATACTTCAAATTCGCATTCTATTTACAATTGTGGATTCAGGCCCAATAATTTATTTCACAAATATATCCAAGTACAATCCATATAATAAATGTCTATACTCTATTTATTTATTTACAACCCATTTGGAATACAATTGCGGAACTCTACCTGTACATTTACATCATTATTTCCTCATTAACAGTCTTCTATAATTAATGTTTCAACTCCATAGGACTTTCTTCTATTACTTGGAAAAAAAATAGATAGGCAGGGGTGAACGCCAAACTCAATGAGTAGGGTTAGATAACCCTCTCACCCCACACAATCACACAGATGCTAAAATATTTTTATTTGATCACCGATTTAGTATATGATCATGCAGTTTATCACACAAATGACAATACAACATCAATCACAATTATTATCACCTTCATATAATCACATCACGTGGAAATTAGTCAGTGGCGTCACCTAAACCCCCGACGAGCTGTTCTCTCAAACAGCCCATCCTCTCAAATGTGTGCACCAGGGAGCCAATCCCCCATTCTGGCCGACCAGTCTAATCCTCACATGACCAGTCCTCTCATTCTTTTTACATTCTCTCTTTTCTTTTCCATATCATCCATATCATATCATCAGGTGCACACGGGGGCGCCGATCTCCCATTTACCCGGCCGACGGTCCAATTTCACAATTTCATCGTAATCAGGATCCATACGTTACCGACCGTCCTCATAAACCCATGGTGACCCACTTCATCCTAATTCCACACAAACAAGGCACATTAATATCACATCACAAGTAATCAGGCAATTTTGAATATCAACAATGGTGCAGCACAATATGGCAATTCAACAAAATAATGCATGATAACAGTTAACCGTGAATGCATGAATGCAGGCGGATGAGGCGAATTATCTAACACTACTCACAGTTCTTTATTGCCCTCTAAGGGGACTGCCTTTCTAGCCACATGCGTCCAGCCTTTGTCCTCGCGTTTCGAAATTTTATAAACCTCTAAAATAAACAATAAAATTCTAAGTAAGAATTTTAATTTGAAAGATTATATTTCATATTCGTTTATTAGTTTTGGTTACCAGTCATTTAATTCACTTATTAATTTAAACTATATATATATTTATAGATATATATTGGGTTTCCTTATTTATTTATCACTCTAATAATCTTATTCTATATTTTTAATTTCTATAAATAATTTAATCTCTATAAGTAATTTAATTTCTATAATTAATTTTATTTTCTACCGAAATTTCTGCAGCACTTCTCCTAAAAATTTAACTATCCATCAATTAACTCATTCAATTATTTTCAGGTTCTCATAGCCCATCTATTGGGCAATCAATCCAGTCAATTATTCCCATCCTCCATATCAACATTAATTTATAAATATTTCTTTTAATTCCATAAATCATAATTTGCTAACAATTTTATTTATTTCTAGAATTTAATTTTAATTAATCAAGCAATCTTTATTAATCAATAGATTACTAAATTAATTAATTAATCAAGTAATTAAACTAATCAATAGATCTAGCCAAATTAAATTTATTTAACTAATCAAAATTGCTAAATTAAATTAATTAATCAAGATTACGAAATTAATTTAATTAACTAAAATTATTAAAATTAATTTATACCCCAAAATTTAATTTCTTCTTGTCGAATTTTGCTAGATCGGGGATTTGCTCGTGCCGGATCGGAGCTACGAGCGCTGGAAGTGGCCGGATCCGACTGACAGTGGCAAAGGAAGGCGGAGATGGCGCGATCCGATGGTCAGAGACTTGCTGGAGCGGCGGCAGGGCTGGCGATGGCACGACGAGTTGCAGGAGCAAGCGGTGGCGCGATGCGATCCTCCCTGAGCTACTGTCTCCGCTTGATTCGAACGGAGGGAGGCAGATCGGCGAGCTTGGCGACGTCGAGCTGCAGCAAGGAGCGGCGACGGAGTGGCGGTGGTGCACGGCTCTGCTGCTCTTCCTTTGTCTCGCCAAGAACGCAGATGCGAAGGGAATAGAAAGAAAGAAGAGAAAGAAAAGAAAGAAAAGGAAGGAGGAGGAGGTGGCAGTGGTGGCGCGGTGCTGCTGCTGGAGGTGTTGCAGAAATGGTGAGGGAGATGGAATGAGATAAGCATGGAGATAAAAAGAAAGACGGTTTCTAGAAGGTTTGGGCTGGTTCGATTCAATTCTGGTTCGATTCAGCCCAAATCTTGGTTTTTCGTTTGATTTTTCGATTTTTAATTGGTTTTCGACTTGGTTCATCACTGTACGAATTTTTTAAATTGCATTTAAATAGTTAACTTTATTTCCAGGCTGTCGGTTTATTACATTTAATTGTTAAATCTTTGAAAATAAAAATTCGGGTTATTTCAATCTCTTACCCTTGAAAAGAGATAACATAGTGGAGGATCTCAAGATGAGTCTTGAGGAGTGGATGCAGGCGAGTTAGTGCCGAACCACTATAAATCACTGTGTTTATCTTTTTATTTTTCTGAAGCTCTGTTTGATTACATTATACTTACACTTCTGTTAATCTTTTAGAAATGCAAAGTTTTTAATGATTTTATTGTTCTAAACTCGAATAAGCTTTAGTATATATTTAGTATACCAAGTTCTAATTCTTTTAGTATATATTGTTCTACATTGTGATTATATCAAGTTCTAATTTTTTTCTTCTATATTTAGTATATATCACAAGTTGGATTTTAATCAGTTTTCTAAGTTTTCGTAAAGTTTTGTGAAGCAGTTCTAAAATTTAATAACTGTCTTTCACAGAATCTTTAATTTTTTGTCTAAGCTTTATGAAGTAGTTCTAAACGTAATAACTTTCCTTCATAAAGTGTTTTTGAAATTGATTAGATTTGTGAAGCAGTTCTAATCAATAACTGCTCTTTACAAAGTCTTTCTAATTTCTACATTAAGCTTTGTGAGGAATTTCTAATCTTGATAACTTATTCTCACAAACGTATTCTATTTCCGCTGCAACAAAATTCTAATTTTTGTTTTTGAAAGTTATACTTAATTTTTTCTAAAACCCAACTCACCGTTCCTCTTGGGTTCTGCCATACATATATGGGACCCACACTTATGTTGATGCTAGGACAGAGGAGTTTCTACAGCTGAAATAGGAACATATGACTATAGCCGAGTATGAGAGAGAATTCACCTAGCTAATTTATTATGCTGGGAATATGTTAGCTACTGGCAGAGATAGATGCAAGAGATTTGAGCAACAACTGAAGCCTAGCATTAAGAGTCATGTGACTGGCTTAGAACATGAGAATTTCTTTGCATTAGTATCACAAGCTCTGAATCAGGAAAAGGTTGATTAAGAAGAGACTGCAGAGAGAGAAGCAGCAGAAAAAGAGAACAATGTCAGGAGGACTTTTCTGGAGTAGGCAGTTTAGGAGGTAAGAAGAGGAAATTTTTCAGCCCATTTCCTTCTAGGTTAGGCAGTGTGATGCCACAAAGTCAGAGGCAGTTTAGACCCCCACTGCCACCCTCATGAGCTCCTCCAATTAATCAAGTTGTACTTATTGTGGTAAAGTCCATGGAGGGGTATGTTAATTAGCCACAAGAGCATGTTTTAACTATGGCGAGGTTGGGCATTTTGTGAAGAATTGCCCTAGACCCAGGGTAGCTACACCCTATACAACCATAGAGATGTCAGTACAGAGACCTGTAGCTAGCTATGGATCTTCTCAAACTGCAGGTAGAGGTAGAGGTAGTGCATTCGGCAGTCAAGAAACAGTGAATCAACCACAGCCTATAGGTGCACCAGCTAGAGTTTATGCTACGAGGCAAAGACAAGATGCTGATTGAGCAAATGTGGTAGCTGGTATATTTTCTTTATTTCGTCATGATGGATATGTGCTATTTGATCCTGGATCATCTCATTCCTTTATTAGTGTTGTGATTTCATGTTATGCTTCTATTCCTTGTGTAAAATTGGATTATGATGTGTTAGTATCGAGTCTTTTAGGACATGAAGTCATTATGAATAAATTATACTAGGATTGTCCATTAGAGATCCAAGGTCATATATTTTTTGTCTGATTTGATAGAAATGCCCTTTAGAGATTTTGATGTCGTTTTAGGCATGGATTTGCTAAAGAAATATGAAGCAGTAGTTGATTGTAACCTTAAGAAGATTGTATTTAAGTTCCTGAAGTATGCAAGTGTAGTCATACAGGGTGAAAGATAGATACTTCCTTCATCTGTAATCATAGTTGCTTTAGCTCAAACGCTGATTCGTTGGGGATGTTAAGCATACCTTGCTTATATGGTAGACACTCGAGTAGGTACTCCTAGTCTTAAGGATATTCCTACTATATGTGACTTTCCAGATGTTTTTCCATATGAGTTACCAGGACTGCCTCTAGAGAGAGAAGTAGAATTTGGGATTGAGATTATAGCACGAGTTGAACTAATATCTATTACCCCTTATAGGATGGCTCCAGCTAAATTAAAAGAATTGAAAGTTCAGTTACACGAGTTACTTGATAAAGGGTTTATTCGCCTTAGTGTGTCACCGTGGGGAGCTCCAGTATTGTTTGCAAAATAAAGAAAGGTGGTAGTCTTCACTTATGTATAGATTACCGGCAACTGAATAAGGTTACAATCAAGAATAGATATCCTTTGCCGAGGACAGATGATCTATTTGATTAGTTAAAGGGTGCTTCTGTATTCTCAAAGATACATTTAAGATCGAGATATCATCAATTGAGACTTAAAGAGCAGAGTATTCCAAAGACAGCATTTAGGACCCATTATGGTCATTATGAGTTCTTAGTTATGCCCTTTGGGTTAACTAATGCTCCAGCTGCATTTATGGATTTGGTGAACACAATCTTTAAATCATATCTAAATGAATTTATTGTGGTCTTCATTGATGACATACTGGTGTATTCTAGGGATACATAAGAACATGATAGACACTTGAGGATGTATGCTAAGTTTTCTGAATGTGAATTTTGGTAAGAACAAGTTGCTTTTCTTGGACACATAGTATTTACAAAAGGCATTTCAGTGGACCCCAGTAAGATAGAAGCTATTTTTAGTTGGAAGCTGTTAAAGAATGTCTCTGAGGTTGGCAGTTTTCCAGGGCTAGCTGGATATTATCGAAGATTTGTCTATTCCACAATTGCTTTGCCCTTAACAAAATTGTTGCAGAAGAGTGTCAAATTTGAATGGGCTGATAAGTGTCAGAAGAGCTTTGATAAGCTGAAACAGTGTCTAACGGAGGCCCCTGTCTTGACTTTACCTATTCCAGGTAAAGAATTCTGATAGCCTCGCAAAGCAGGCAAATTTTGTTATGTTATTTTCATTTAAATTGCATGAATGCATGATGTTTTTTTATATTTTACGTTTGTTCGTGTTGTTTTTGTTTCAAAGTAATTTTAGGAACACAATTGGAGTGACAGTGATTTTCGCAAGTGTACGAAATCGCAACAAGTAATATAGAGTAAGAGAGTATCGTATCCACAGGGATTGTATATCAAGTACCAAAATTTTGTTAACCTATTATTATTTAAACCATAATAAGAGAAAATTGTTGTAAGGAAAATAAATTTGAAAGTAAAAACAGAAAGAGACCAAGCACAAAAATTAGGTGAAAAGAAATCAGGGATTTAAACTACTAGGGAATTTGATTTCACTTAATTCTATCCAACTTGTTCTATTAGTTCATTAATCAATTTTAATTGTTCAAGTAGGAGAAACAACCCTAGAATTACTAACAAGCTCTCCCGATGTATTGTTAGCTATTTTAATCTAGTTTAATTACCTATCTTCCAATAGTGAAATCAAACATAAATTAGATCCTTGAGTTTTGTGGTTGTTTTGTGAGTTCATAACCTAAGATCATTAACTTATGAAAACCCCCCTTGAGTCAAACCATATAGCTTCCGCGTCAAGTTATTATTCTCAAGTAATTTATTATCTTTTTCATATCAAAAACCCTTCTCCCGATAGTGATTATTGAAATAATTCAATCCAGGGGAAAATTCTGCCTGGAAGCTTTAAGCATAATAATAAATTATAACAAGAACAATGAAAAACAAATCTAATATTATAAATTGGAATCGAATTAAGTTACATCAAATCCCTAGTATAAGAGTTTAGCTGGACATAATAATTAAATAGAACTCAGTCATACTTGAATCAATCATCATACTTAATGATAACAATGAAAAGAAAAACAAGATGAAGAGTTTAGAGATAAAAACGAGATCACAGCTATATGGATGGCTTCCTTGAATCTTGGCACAAACCTTGGATGCTTGAAGTCTTTTGAGAGAGAGAGAATGATGCAGAAAATAGCACAAAAACGAGATATCCAACAATGAAAAGTTCCCCTCTTTATATAGAGCTCCTGAAGGCAAATCTGACTCCGTTTAGGAAATAGAATCCTTATTTAGTGCAAAATCCTCTATAGGAGATCATGACTGTTTAGGCCTTGGATTTCTTCTTAATTGGGACTCCTTTCTCTTTCAAAATAGGTCTAGGTCTTGTTTAGTACGTTTAGGAAACTCTCCGAGGCGGGCCCATATGAGGAAAAGATTGATTTGCGTCTTTAGTTCACGCTAGTTCTGCCTTCGAAGCACGGGCGTGCCGTTATGCATGGCTGGGGCGTGCTTAAGTCTGGAAGTTTGGCTGATGGGGCACGGGGTGTGCTAGACAAGCACACCCTGGTGAATCTCTGTGACACGGGCGTGCCATATAGCACAGGTTGGGCGTGCTTGTCCCTGTCCTCCCCAGCTAGAGTTTGCAATGGGCGTGCTAGGCTGGCACGCCCTGAATTTCTTCTGGGCATGGCCGTGCCTTCTAGCATGCCTCAGGGCATGCTCACTCCTGACTCTCCCTTGATTTCCTTAGTTTTTAGCACGGTTGTGCTACTTAGCACAGACTGGGTGTGCTGGAGGCTGAGTATTTTGCCTTGTAATGCCCTTTTCTGTGCCAAAACCCTGTAAAATTCTCTCAGATCAAGCGAGTTATGATTCAAGGAAGCTTTGATAAAATTATACTAAAAATGAATTTAAAAACAAATCAAAGTGATAAAATTTACTAAAATTCTAATAAAAACTATATTAAAAATACTATAAAATTAACACCTATCAAAATTCCCCAAACTTAAACCATTGCTTGTCCTCAAGCAACAAAACTAAATTTTAAGAGAAAAATAATTTGACAACACTAGCTTACCATGGTTGGGGGTGATTTAATCGTAAACCTTTAAGATATCATGATTAGTAATTAAGTGAATAAATCAATTGTTCTCTATGCTACTCATATTTAAGCTTGATTTCAATTTTTAAATAAAGCACGTTCATTGAATAAAATATAAGTTTAAAGAGATTGTCAGCACTAATACTCATTCAATTTATGATAAATAGGATATGAATCATCCAAAGAATTTTCAACCTTTAAAAATAAGACAATTGATAGTGCAAATGTGGCATTCCTATATGCAAAATTAGTCATCCCTTCTCCACAATTTAAATGCATACGATTAAAAGATCAAAAGGCCTTTATTTTGGGTTGTAATGGGGCTTCTGAGGTGTAAATTTTTGCTTAATCAAAGAAAAAGGATAAAAGGTAGACAAAGAGTACAAAAGAATGTATAATATCCAGAATTCTATTTTAATCAAAAAATTTTACTGGTTCCAGGGAGTGTCTGTTTTGAACTTCTTTACTAGCTAGAGACATTTTGGGCAAGGTCTTTCCATAATATTTTGGTACTTTTCTTGCTTTTTCAATTCAACTTGAATCCTTTTGATTGCTTTTTATGTGTCTCTTTTTGATTTTTCTTATTTGGTAAACTTGCTAGTATCATTTGAGGAATTCTCCCTTTTTGTTGCTATATTCTAATTAAAAGTCGAATCTTTCAATCATACAATCCTTTTTACTTAGGGTCGGAATTTGGAATTGGTTTAAAGGCTCGGTTTATTGAGGGTGAACAAGAAAATTTTATGGTTTATAGGCTTCAAAATTGGTTGCAAAGGTCATATTTTTTAACTTAGGTGGGTTAGGCTAAATATGGGTTCCAACAAAGAATGCCTAAATCATCTCTTTTAAAATGTAAGCATTTAAAATTTTCGCCTCAAAGGGAATTCTAATTTGTTCTAGGAATGCCAAGGTTTAAATGGCTTTGGATTAAAACACACCTATGTATCATAAATTTCACAAAAATCAGTGTTTAGGGTCTTAGAAACAGATAGTTTAAATCAATGAACCTGTTAAAAAAAAAAATTTCAAATTCAGAGCTTAAGTATACTAGAATTGAGAATCAACTAAATTCAACACCTATTACTAGATCATGAGAACCTTCAAGCTTGCTTGTAATCATTCCAACCATGTTAAGCAAAAACAAAAATTTTTAGCTAAAATTTCCTTCCCCCAATTCAATCAAACACATTGTCCCCAATGTGTACAAAATAACTTCCCCAAACTTATTGCATTATCAGAAGAAAAGCATTAGGAGAGCAGAAGAAACTTTACCAAAATTGTATTGAAAAATACAACAGAACGGGTGCTGGAACATGTCATAGCTAAAAGAGCAAACTAAACATTAAGAGAAAAGAAACTACTAAAAGTTATAACAGTTTAAATAACAGACAAACTACAAAAAAAAAATAACCAGATCAATGTATTAGAACCAAATAAAAATAAAAAAAATAAAACAAGTGATAAGTGAAAAATCCATCAATGCTCTGGTGGTGGGGGTGGCTGTAAAAGCTGGAGAATGGTCTGAAGCTGGCCTTGCATTGTATCCATCCTAGAATCAAGGCTTCCGTTCATAATTTCAATGGACTGGAAACGGTCTGCAATCATCGTCTCCATCCCATTAAGGCGTGTGTCAAATATGTCCATTCGAGACATCATCCTTGCAAGGACTTCATCGTTGGACATGTTTGACGTACCTTGAAAGGATGGACCAGCACCGGATGTACCTGCACTAAAAGAAGAAGTGAAAGGGGGAGGATTATCCTCCTCCATGTCAGCACCACCTGCGGCCTCAGCTTCTTCATTATCAGAATTATCCTCTTGAGCACCTACTACCCGATATGCATCTCCGACCTTTTCAATTAGTTTCATGTGGATCATAACATCCAAATCTAGTTGGGTGCCCTTTCCTCCTCCAACACTATCATGTACTGGTCTAGTCGAGTTCCAGACCTGTAAATATCTAGCAATGCGGGTCACAAAGCACCCTATCATTATAGCCCCTTTGTCGGCTCTAGCCACCCTCGCAAATTTTTGGCACAACCAATACCCAACATTGAGTAAAATTCCTCTTTCAATTGCCCGTAAGAAGTATAACTCATTTAAACTCAAAACTCCATCACTTTCACTCCTTCCAAAGATAGTATTAGATAAGAATTTATGCACGTATCTGAGAGCAGGATTTTCAGTTTAGAGGCTTTTGAATATCTAGGATTATAATTCACTTCATCAATAAAATGGTTCCAAGTATTACGTGCATTTAAATCACTAGATATTTGTATTTGAGCATTTTCCGTGGGGAATCCAAAAATATGGCTAACTTCATTCACAGATAATTCAAAATTTCTACTCATTAGCCTAAAGCGAATTTTGCTCGGGGGAGATGTCGGCAAAAATCGAATGAAAGAGGAATAAGAACTTAAAAATTCTAGAGTTAAAGGTGCATAAACTAGATCCTTCATATCTAAAAATTGACCCCATCCTATACGCCTAAGTTGTTCTAGCACAATATCCCGAAGACCCACTTGTGCTAAAGCAGCCTCATCAATAAATCTATTAGGTAAAATAGGCCGAAGGGATAGTTTATTGTACCTTTCTTGTTGCTCGGGTGAGGCGAACTCGAATGGAAGCGCAAGCGTTGAAGGAGGTTGAGGAGCTGTGGAGGATCTTGCAATTGGCCGTTTTCTAGCGGCAACTGAGGATGCGGGTCTGCTACGTTTGTATCTAGGAGGCATGGTTGAGGTTGATGATATGAAAATTTGGTGTGGAGAGGGTTTGATTTGAGAGAAAGGGGAGAAAAAGAGAGAAAATTTGGGAGAAAAGGGGTTGGCGGCTAGGGCGTGCGAGTGAGGGATGAGACAGTTAAGGCGTGCTCTTTAAATAGGGGCGCCAATTAATGCTCCTATCTGATCGTGGCACGGCCGTGCTAAATGGCATGGCCAGGGCATGCTTTCTTCTGACCTATAAGACAAAAGATGGGGCGTACCTGGCACGGGCGTGTTTTCAAGCACGGCGTGGGCGTGCTTCTCTCTGTCCCTCAAGCGGAAAGATTTTCTCGCAGATAGCACGGGCGTGCTACCGGGCATGCCTGAGGCGTGCTTGTCCTTGATTCTCAATGAGTTTTTCCCCTTTTCTAAAGCACGAGCGTGCGGATAGGCACGCCTGGGGCGTGCTCTCCTCTGCCTCTCAAGCGAAACCATCTTCTAAAGCGCACGGGCGTGTTGTAGGGCGCGCCTGGGCGTGTTGAGTTCTCACCCCATGGCATGGTCATGCTATGGGGCACGGCCAGGGCGTGCTCTTCTCTGGACTTTCACTTGTTCCTAAAAATAAAAGCTCTAACTAAAACAAAAGAACAATTATGGAGAAATTTGGGAAATTTCGCAACAAAAATAGGAAATAAAAGAAATAAATGGAATGAAAATTTAAAAAGAAAATAGTATGGGTTGTCTCCCACAAGCGCTTTTGTTTAACGTCGTTAAGCTCGACGCACTTAACCTAGTTCAGGTTAAACGACACCGATTGTACTCTTGACGGGCTCAAAGTTGTCATTTTGATAATTTCTCAAATGTTGAGCGTTAACCTTGAAACTTCGATTTGACTTACCATCCACTATTTCTATGGCTCCATGAGGAAAAATTTCCTTGATTGTGAATGGACCAGACCATCTAGAGATTAACTTACCAGTGTGAACCCCTTCCCCAAATGTCATAGGCATGTGATGCATATGATGAATGAGAAGAAATACACGTGATGTGTGTGAGTCGCCACCTTGTTTAATTATTTTAGGGTAAACTAGGAAAAAACCCTAAGTGACTCCATTTTTAATTAACCTAGTTACTAGATTAATTATCCCAATGATTAAGGCACAATCTACGAACCCGAGATGGATCCCGAGACTATGTCATGCTGATAAATTAACCGATGAATGAATGTTTTGCAAGGTGAATGATGGATTAATGAAATGTTTGAGTGATTTTGACTTGCCACCCGGGGTGAAATCCCGAACGTGCCTACGTACTTCCGTTTCAAATGGAAGATCAAAGTCAACGTAGTTCGATAGGCCTTCTTTGAAGGGCTTTGAATGGGTATGCTTTATGCATGAGTGTGTATGCTTTGTGCATGATTTTGTGTATGCTTTGTGCATTTTGTGTGTATGCTTTGTGCATGATTTTGTGTATGCTTTGTGCATGAGTGTGTATGCTTTGTGCATGAGTGTGTATGCTTTGTGCATGAGTGTGTGTATGCTTTGTGCATTTTGTTTAGGCATCTCGCCAAAGATTGATTGATTTTTAGGCATGTTGCCAAAAGATTCATTTTGAGGCTTTTAGCCAAAAGAGTTGATTTGGGCTTATTCTTGCCAAAATTGGTGTTCGGGCTTATTATTGCCGAAAATGATTTTTGTCGAGCGATTTGTCGTCAAAATCGTTGATTTTAAGGCTCTTAGCCAAAATGTTTTATTTAGGCGATTTCATCGCCGAAAGTCATTGATTTTAAAGCTTTGAGCCGAAATTGATCGATTTTAAGGCTTCGAGCCGAAAAAGTATTGATTTAAGCAATTCGTTTGCTAAAATGTGTAATTTAGGCGATTGTCGCC
The DNA here is from genome assembly GCF_041381405.1 of Jatropha curcas. NCBI lineage: Eukaryota > Viridiplantae > Streptophyta > Magnoliopsida > Malpighiales > Euphorbiaceae > Jatropha > Jatropha curcas. Next base: position 15,851,801 of record NC_143158.1, on the reverse strand, counting down.
AAAATGGTTGATTTTGAGGCTTTGAGTCAAAATGATGTGATTTAGGCAATTTGTTTGCCAAAACGATGTGATGGGGCGATTGTCGCCAAAGTAATTGATTTTAAAGCATTTGTGCCAAAATGATTCATTTTAAGCGACTTGTCGCTCGATAGTGTTGATTTTGAGGCATTTGTGCCAAAATGGTTCATTTAAGCGATTTGTCGCTCAAAAGTGTTGATTTTAAGGCATTTGTACCAAAAAGTGTTGATTTAAGCAATTCGTTTGCTAAAATGTGTAATTTAGGCGATTGTCGCCAAAATGGTTGATTTTAAGGCCTTTGGCCAAAATGTGTTGTTTTAGGCAATTAGTTTGCCAAAAATGTGCGATTTAGGCTTTAATGCCACGATTATCGATTAATCGGGCGTTCGAGCTTAATCACAATTTATTGTCGAAATGTGATTGATTAAGGCTTTTAGCCACAATTATTGATTAATTGGACTTAAGCCGGATTTGTTCGAAATAAGGCAATTGAACCGTAGTTATTAATTAACTAGGCTCTTTTAGCCAATATTGTCGGATTTAAACTTTAATACCACGATTATTGATTAACCTGGCATTTAAGCTTAATCAAATTAATTAAGGCAGTTCATTTATCTAAATGATGACGTGAATGCATTTATGCAATTGTAGAATTATTAGGAGTAGAAGAGAAGCATGCATGAAGTGCTAAAATTAAATAGGCAGAGTTTCGTTTACATACCTGATTTAATCGACGACCGCTTCTTAACTCCAGATTAAGCTCCTCGCTTAGGAAATATTAATTAATTTTAATTTATTTAATTTTAATGTCCAAATATCACAATAAAAATGCAATAAAAATTAAATAAAATGCAAAAAGCGGTAAAGAAAACGCAAGGAGCGTGAGAGGGAGGAGGATTCGTCCGTCAATACAGACCAAGGGGTGCCAAAAATGGTCTGAAAATGGCCTATTTATAGGCCATTTTCGGATCCCCGGCGGTAGCTACCGCCTGTCTCGGCGGTAGCTGCCGCCGGAGGAGCTGGGCGGCAGCTTTCGCCCGGCTCGGCGGTAGGCCCCGCCCGGGAGGGCGGTAGCTACCGCCCTGTCGGTGGGGCGACAGGCCCCGCCCGCGCGGGGCGACAGGCCCCGTGCGCGCTGGCGGCAGGGCTCGCCCAAGGGGTGGGGTGCCAAGCCCTGCCCGCGCGGGGCGACAGGCCCCGCGCGTGCTGGCGGTAGGCCTCGCCCGCGCGGTGGGGCGGCAGCTACCGCCCAGTTTGGGCGGCTGCTGCCACCAGGCCCGGCGGCCGGCCCCGCCGTGCCCGGCGACCGGCCCCGCCGTGCCCGGTTGCCGGCGCCGCCGTGGTCGGTTTGGCCACCGTGCCTTGCTCCGGGAGCGTTTTTGGGAGTTTCGGACCTCCAAAAAATATTCCGGGACCGATTTCGCGATCCTCGCGACATTCCGGACGTTTTAAGTACCATATTGGCATACTTTCAGTAAATGTCCAAAATGGCCTCCGGTCCGGCCGGACTGTTTGCAGTCCGGGAAAATTGGCTCTTTGAACCTGAGTCAAAGTTACTGTAGCAAATGCACAATCAAATTTATTGTAGCAAAGTCGACCAACAGGCTTTTTGAGCCTCAAAATTTGAGTATTCACAGTTGCCCCCCACCGGCGACCATAAAAATGATTTATGGGAGTCGGTGGTTTTCTGAAGGAGCAAATTTTGAACGCGAAACTCGGACCTTGGGCCAAATTGGGATTATGGGGCCTTGGGCTGAGTTGTGAATTTTCAGACCCTAGGCCAAGTTTTGAATTTCGGGCCTTAGGCCGAAGTGTGAGTTTTCAGGCCTCTGCGGCCGAACGTGAGTTTTCAGGCCTCTGCGGCTGAACGTGAATGTGAAATTTCGGGCCTCTGTGGCTTGAATGTGAAATTTCGGGCCTCTGGGGCCTGAATTGTGATTCTTCGGGCCACTGGGGCCTGATTGTGATTCTTCGGGCCTCTGTGGCCTGAATTGTGATTTTTCGGGCCTCTGGGGCCTGATTGTGATTCTTCGGGCCACTTTGGCCTGAATGTGAAATTTCGGGCCTCTGGGGCCTGAATTGTGATATTTCGGGCCTCTGGGGCCTGAATTGTGATTCTTCGGGCCACTGGGGCGTGATTGTGATTCTTCGGGCCTCTGTGGCCTGAATGTGATGCTTCGGGCCTCTGTGGCCTGAATTGTGAAATTTTGGGCCTCTGGGGCCTGATTGTGATTCTTCGGGCCTCTGTGGCCTGAATGTGATGCTTCGGGCCTTTGTGGCCTGAATTGTGAAATTTCGGGCCTCTGGGGCCTGATTGTGATTCTTCGGGCCACTTTGGCCTGAATGTGAAATTTCGGGCCTCTGGGGCCTGAATTGTGATATTTCGGGCCTCTGGGGCCTGAATTGTGATTCTTCGGGCCACTGGGGCCTGATTGTGATTCTTCGGGCCTCTGTGGCCTGAATGTGAATTTTGTGGGGGCCATTGCCGCCATTATTCGGCGGCTGCTGCCGCCGTTATTTGGTGGCAATTTGGCGGCCGCTGTCGCCTTCGTTCGGCGGCTGCTGCCGCCTTCATTCGGCGCATTTTTCTATAAAAACTTGTTTTGTTGGTTGCTCCTTCACTCATTCCTTCTTTTCTCTCTTCTCCTTTTGTTCTTGTTGCTTTTAAAGAATGAATCCTTCTTTCAATCACAGCATGCACAGCTGGACTAGGAGTCTCTCCAAAGTTGAAAAGATCAATTTGGGGAGGTATGGTCTCTCTCCTATCGTTACTCTCAGGGGGGTAGTAATCGACTGGAATTTTTTATGGGCCTGCATCAGACTTTGGGATCCTGAGTCCCATGTTTTCCGGTTCGGAGCCATGATGGAGGAGATGTGTCCTCTTTTTGAGGAATTCTGTGCTATCATAGGGTGCGATCCCAATGCCCCATTGGTCAGGCACGAAGTCAAGATTGGGTATGTTCGGTCGTTTGAAAACCTGTTTCAGTTCAGTCGACCTCAAGCTAGGGCTATGATTGTTGGTGATCAGAAAGCAATTCTGCTGCCTCTGATTGATGAATTTTCAGAGGTCCGTTCAGATGACCCAGACCAGATGAGGCTGAGGATGCGGGCCTTGGTTTTTTTGCTTATTAGCTGGTTTCTTGTTTAACACGGACCCAGGCTTCGGGGACTTGCGACTCTGTCCTATGGTTCGGCAGATGGAGGACATGGGTTGCATTGGTGGCATGGTGCTGGCAGAAACCATCAGGAGCCTTGACAGAGCTGCTCTAGGCTTCGAGGACTGGACAGTTTCCCCGATTATTCTCTAGGTATTTTCCTCTCATCTCTCTCTTTTTTTTTTTTTTTTTTTTTTTTTTTTTTTTTTGGGTTCATCCCCTTGTAATAGAAAGGATCCATTACTCAGGTTTGGTTGAAGGACCACCTCCAAGTGGTTGCTGCTCCTACTTCATTGCCTTATAACCCTGTCCAGTACCGTATGCGGAGGATCTTGATCACACACCCGTCTGCTGATGCATGGACCTCGTGGCTGATTGAATTGGGTCCAAATGAGGTGCTGTGGTTCGTATCCTGGTATGGTATCACCTGCTTCATCCAGGTTAGCTTTCGCCATGCTCGGGTTTACCTTTTAGGTCTTGCATATTGCACTTGGTACTGTGCTTCGCGCGTTATGAGGCAGATGGGAATAGATCAGACTGTACCGATCGTGGATGACTCGTTATCTGATTCAACCATTACTCCGGGAGTTACCCGTGCTGTCCTTAGAGCTTGGGTTAGAGACCATCAGATGGTTAGGCCTTTACCTAATCCTGCTGGTGTTCAGACTTCTTCTGAGTATCGGGCCTGGTTCATGACCGTTGTCTGGCCAGTTGAAAAGCTAAGGAGGAACGCATTGCTGAGTGCACTCGAGGGTTGGACTCAGGCTGATGCTGGTGATGGGATTAGGACTGATGAGGAGATCATGTTGGCTCCTCGGACAGACGAGGCTGGAGGGAGTTCAGCAATTGGGGATGACTCGGAGGACGTTGCCCCACGGAGGCGACGGGGTACCTAGACTTTGATAGGCTTTTGGACTTTTGATGTTTTGGCTTTGTTTTAACTCTTTTGACTTTTTGTTGGGGACTTTTGGCTTTGGATTTTGGGTTTTATTTGGAATTTTGGATGTATGTTCCTTTGGATTTGGACTTTATTATTTATTTTTCTTGGTCTCTTTAGTTTTCTGCTTGACTTTGGACTGTTTGACTTTATTGCTTTCAATTGGGCATGTCATTAAGCTTTCCAAGCATTTTCCAACTTCATTTATTCAAGCTCTGATTTTTGCCTAAGCCGCCCTCTCGGGTTTTCAACTTAGCGAGCTACCCATTTTTGCCTAAGCCGCCCTTTTCGGGTTTTCAACTTAGCGGGCCCCGATTTTTGCCTAAGCCGCCCTTTTCGGGTTTTCGACTTAGCGGGTTTTTCTCTTCTTTTTTTTTTTATTTTTATCCTTTTTTTTTATTATTGTTATTATTATTTTTTTTTTTATTGTTGGCAAAGAGGAAAGAATTATGGAATGATTTTCATTAATGTTTAGACCGTACCCAATGAGGGTTGCCTACATATCTCCGATACATAATTTCTTTTTTCCAGAGAGAATCAGGTCTAGTGTAGTTCATTTTACATTATGCAATGCTTATTACACAAAATATCTTTTTAACTGATCTAAATTACATGGATTCGTGAATTCCAAACCATCTAAATCAGTCAAGATGACGGCTCCGCCGGACAATACTTTCTTCAACACATAGGGTCCAGCCCAATGAGGACGAAACTTCCCACGTGGGTCTATGATTGGCTGTCTAATCTCCTTCAGGACCAAACAACCTTCTTCCAGCTTCCGGTCTTTGACCCTCTTATCAAAATGCCGTGCCATTCTTCTTTGGTAGACTTGAGTTTGGTGGATTGCTTGCAATCGCTTTTCATCCATACCCAAAAGTTGCAAGTGATAATTCTTAGCCCAATCTGCTTCGTTGATCTGGCTTTCCTGAATAATCCTTGCCGACTGAACTTCCAGCTCAATAGGCAATATTGCTTCCATACCATGTACCAAAGAATACGGAGTTACTCCGGTGGGCGTTCTGATTGAAGTCCTATATCCCCATAGGGCATTCGGTAACTGTTCGTGCCAAGCTTTGTGCTTTTTAACAGTCTCCTGCAAAATGACTTTTGTAGCCTTATTCGCAGCTTCTACAGCCCCGTTTGCTTGTGGACGATAGGGTGAGGACTTATGATGTTGAATTTTCTTTTGCTTCAGCAGGTCAGAAAATTCACTTTGAAAGTGAGACCCATTATCCGTGATGATCTCGAACGGTGTTCCATACCGACAAAGGATGTTAGTACGAACGAACTGTGCTGCCTTCTTGGCATTTAAAATCGAATAAGAGGCTGCTTCGATCCATTTAATGAAATAATCTACAGCAACCAGGATGGATTGATGGCCGTTAGAGGCCTTCGGGTAGATTTTTCCGATCACATCTATGCCCCAAGTTGCGAAAGGCCATGGTGAGGTGATAGGATTCGAATTAACTGGAGGCTGCTTTTGCAGCTTAGCAAAAATTTGACATTCGTGGCACTTCTGCGCGTGCCTCACGCAATCTGCATTCATGGTTGACCAGTAATAACCCAGGTTCATGATTTTCCGAGCCAAGGCTATCCCGTGCATGTGTGGACCAGATTCCCCATTATGTAAGGAATCCATGATGGTTTGAGCTTCTCCCTCATCAACGCACCTTAGGTGCAGGCCATTCCAACTTCTTTTGTACAGAATTCCCCCAGTAAGGAAATATCCGGATGCTAGTTGTCTCAATGTCCGTTGATCAGTTCTGGTGGATCCTTCTGGGTAAACTTCATTCTGAAGATAATTCTGTATATCCCAATACCAGGGCTTATCGTCGACCAAATTCATGATGTGTGCTGGCTGTTTCTGTAGCCGCACTGTCAAGGGTCGAATGACTCGATGTTCTTCTGCATTGACCATGGAGGCTAGAGTGGCTGGAGCATCTGCAAACTGATTTTTGGCTCGTGGCAAGTAATGGAAGGATAAACCATCAAATTGCTGAGCCAATTCATCCAAGCGTTATTGTGAACCCCTCCCCAAAACATCAGAATGCAATGTGAAAATGCATGTGACTAAGGAAGAAATGCACGTGATGTGTGAGTCGCCACCTTGTTTAATTATTTCAGGGTAAACTAGGAAAAAACCCTAAGTGACTCCGTTTTTAATTAACCTATTTACTAGATTAATTACCCAATGGTTAAGGCATGGTCTGCAAACCCGAGATGGATCCCGAGACTATGTCATGCTGATGAACTAACCATGAATGAATGCTTTGCAGGGTGATTAATGTAATTTGCACCAATTTTAAGTGATTGCGACTTGCCGCTCGGGGTTAAATCCCAAACGTGCCTACGTACTTCCGTTTGAATGGAAGATCAAAGTCAACGTAGTTCGATAGGCCTTCTTTGAAGGGCTTTGAATGGGTATGCTTTATGCATGAGTGTGTGCATGCTTTGTGCATTTTGTTTAGGCATTTTGCCTGAAGATTGATTGATTTGATTTTAGGCATTTGATGCCAAAAATGTTGATTTTAATGGCTTTTAGCCAAAAAGATTGATTTAGGCATTTTTTGCCAAAAGTTTGATGTGATTTAGGCAATTTATTGCCAAAAATTGGTTAGGCGATTTGTCGCCAAAATGATTAAGGCATTTGTGCCAAAAGTTGGTATTTGAAGGCTTTTAGCCAAAAGGTTTAGGCAATTTGATTGCCAAAATGATTGCTTTTAGGCGATTGTCGCCAAAATTGAATGATTTAAGGCTTTAAAGCCAAAAAGATTGATTTAGTTTTGAGGCATTTTGCCAAAACTTTGATTTAAGCGTTTTATTGTTAAAAGATGACTAATCTTACTTATTGGCAACTTGTTTACCAAAAGTAATTAATCAAATCGCAATGTAGGCAATTTAATGCCAAAAGAACGTGAATAATTTAGGTTACTTAGTCACAATTATTGATGAACTGGACTTAAGCCGAAAATTGTTCGAAATAAAGGCAATCATACCATAGCCATTGATAGACTAGATATTTTAAGCCAATATTGTCGGATTTAAGCTTTAATACCACGATTATTAATTAACCGGGCATTTAGCTTAATCGTACTTTAATTGGGGCAATTTACTTGCCTATATGATGACATGAATGCATTTATGCAGTTGTAGAATTAAAAGGAGTAGAAGAGAAGCATGCATGAAGTGCTAAAATTAAATAGGCAGAGTTTTATTTACGTACCTGATTTAATCGTCGACCGCTTCTTAACTCCAGGTTAAGCTCCTCGTTAAGGGAATTAATTTTAATTTAATTTTAAGTGACCAAGTATCACAACAATAAAATAAAATTAAAATTAAAAAGAAAAATGCAAGAAAGCAGTAAAGAATCGCAAAGAGCGTAGGGAGAAGGAGCGTCCGTCAACACAGACTGAGTGAATCAAAACTGAGGCGTCGGGGCCAATTTATAGGCAAAAAAAAGACAGGAGGGCGCCCCTGCCCGTCCTCGAGGACGGGCATGCCCGCCTGGTGTGGGCGGGCGTGCCCGCCCATGCTGGGCGGGCGTGTCCGCCCACTCTGGGCGGGCGTGTCCGCCCACGCTGGGCGGGCGCGCCCGCCCACGCTGGGCGGGCATGCCCGCCCACGCTGGGCGGGCGCGCCCGCCCACGCTGGGCGGGTGTGCCCGCCCATGCTGGGCGGGCGTGTGGCCCTTTTCCTTTTTTTCGTTCCGGAGGCTTTTCCGAGAGCTCCGGACTTCCAAAAAATATTCCGAGACCAGTTCCGTGATCCTCGCAATTTTTCGGATATTTCAAGTACCACATTGGTATATTTTCGGCAAATTACCACAACGGCCTCCGGTCTGGCCGAACTGTTTGCAGTCCGGGAGAATGGGCTCTTTGAGCCTCAAAATTTAGGTATTCATGGGCGACCGCAGCCGCTGTCGCCGGCGGCTGCCGCCGCCGGCGATAGCGGCTATCGCCGCCGTTAAGGACGGCTGCCACCGCCGCGGCCGACAGACTTTCTAGTTTTTTCGTTCCGGAGGCTTCTCCGGCCGGACTGTTTGCAGTCCGAGAAAACTGGCCTTTTGAGCCTCAAAATTTGAGTATTCACAGTTGCCCCCCACTGGCTATCATAAAACTGATTTGTGAGAGCCAGTGGCTGTCTGAAGGCGCAAATTTTGAGGATGGGCAGAGGAGGAAACCCCGCCGTTGGCTTTTGCAATGAAATGATCAAATGCATGGATTTATGTTTGCAACTTAAAGATGTTTTTGCCTCTTTGAGGACTTAAAAAGGAATTTTGCCTCTTAGAGGACTTGAAAAAAGTTTTGCCTCTTAATGAGGGCTTGAAAAGATGTTTTGCCTCTTAGAGGACTTGAAAAGAGATTTTGCCTCTTAATGAGGACTTGAAAAGATGTTTTGCCTTTTTATGAGGACTTGAAAAGAGATTTTGCCTCTTAATGAGGGCTTGAAAAGAGATTTTGCCTCTTAATGAGGACTTGAAAAGATGTTTTGCCTTTTTATGAGGACTTGAAAAGAGATTTTGCCTCTTAATGAGGGCTTGAAAAGAGATTTTGCCTCTTAATGAGGGCTTAAAAAGATGTTTTGCCTCTTAGAGGACTTGAAAAGATGTTTTGCCTCTTAATGAGGGCTTGAAAAGATGTTTTGCCTCTTAATGAGGGCTTGAAAAGAGATTTTGCCTCTTAATGAGGGCTTAAAAAGATGTTTTGCCTCTTAATGAGGGCTTGAAAAGATGTTTTGCCTCTTAATGAGGGCTTGAAAAGAGATTTGTTTTATTTTTGTTTTTTTTTTCCTTTGAGAACCAAGGGTCCACCTAAAGTCGAAATGATCAAATGGCTTGGTTTTGGATGAAAAGGAAAAGGTTGGCTATTGGTTAGGGTTTCACCCTAGGTTTTATGTAGAAAAAAGGTTAACCATTAACCGGGTCCTACCCTGGGTTTGTGTAAAAGAGATTGACGATGGTTGGGTTCCACCCTGGGTTGTGTATGTTTTTTTTTTTTTTTTTAACACTTGCCCCTGAATCCGACTTGGAGGATTTTGCCCCCTGCTTGAGAGAGTTGATGCCCTTATTAGCTGAAATAGAATTTCTTCTTAATGAAAGACTAAAAATTCTGTGATTACTTCTGTGATGGGAGAATGGTGAAGGTTCTTATCACTTCTTGCCCCCAGAATGGTGCTGCCCATGGAATACTTCAAAACATTGGTGTTGTACTTGTCCAATCGATTGAGGAATCAAAGAGAACAAAGTCACTTATATGACTCGAGGAAACGGACAATGTGGATGACATCGCTCGTCTGAAAGGATCGAAGATATGATGGTCCGAGTGGAGACGAGGTATTAAAGAATTACCTCTCAACGATTATGCTTGACATTTTTTAGGGTTGTTTTGGAAACCCTGGGGATTGAATTGACATTTTCCTCTCTCTCTCTTTTTTTTTCGAGGAATGACTCAAAGAGTGACGTTTTCAAAACGAACTTTTGAGAATGACTCGATTTTTGTGACTCGTTGTGGAATGACCACTGGTGATGGAGACTTGATTTTAGAGACTCATTGGAGACTCGATTTAGAGACTCACATTTTCCTTGTAGTGAATTTTGACTCGAAGGAACTTAGTGATTCCTGGAAAAAATGATTTATATACTCCCAAGGAGACCTGTGAAAGCACTTTTTTTTCTTTTTTGCCTTAACTTTTGCCTAGTAGCCGCCCTTTCGGGTTTTCGACTCTAGCAGGCCCTTTGCCCTAACTTTTGCCTAGACCGCCCTTTCGGGTTTTCAGCCTAGCGGGCTCGATTCTTGCCTGAAGCCGTCCTTGCGGGTTTTCAACTCCAGCTTTTATTTTTCTTTTCTTCTCTTTTTTTTATTTTTTTTTATTATTTTTTTTTTATATTGGCAAAGAGAAAATGTTATTTATGATGCGAACTTATGTTTGTGACCGTGCCTTTGTGGCTGCCTACGTATCTCCAAAAACTCTTCGGGGGATGGGGAGAATCAGGTCTTTCGTAGTTCCTTATGGGGTGCTAACTTCGTGCTCGGCTGGTGCGGAATTCATCTCCGGCTTGATGTTAGTGCGGAATTCCTTTCCGTCTTGGGGCGGAATTTATTTCCGACTTGCTGTTGGGGCAAAATTCAATGCCGACTTAATGCTGATTGTGGAATTCATTTCCGATTTGATTTCTTCGGGATTCCTTCCCGACTTGATTTCTTCGCGGGATTTCTTCCCGGCTTGATGTTGATGCAGAATTCATTTCTGACTTGATGTCTTCGCGGGATTCCTTCCCGGCTTGATGTCTTTGTGGGATTCCTTCCCGACTGGATGTTGATGCAGAATTCATTTCTGACTTGATGTCTTCGCGGGATTCCTTCCCGGCTTGATGTCTTTACGGGATTCTTTCCTGACTTGATGTCTTTACGGGATTCATTCCCCGTTTGATGTTGGTGCAGAATTCATTTCTGACTTGATGTCTTCGCGAGATTCCTTCCCGACTGGATGTTGATGCAAAATTCATTTCTGACTTGATTTCTTCGCGGGATTCCATCCCGGCTTGATGTCTTTGCGGGATTCCTTCCCGACTGGATATTGATGCAGAATTCATTTCTGACTTGATGTCTTCGCGGGATTCCTTCCCGGCTTGATGTCTTTACGGGATTCTTTCCTGACTTGATGTCTTTACGGGATTCATTCCCGGTTTGATGTTGGTGCAGAATTCATTTCTGACTTGATTTCTCCGCCGGATTCCTTTCCGGCTTGATGATGTTGAATCAACTTATTGACTCGAGCTCGTGTGATAGTGATGACCCTAGGCGAATCTGACTTTGTTGTTGCAGTGGTTTTACCACTGGTTGACTGAAGTATGACTTGTATTCATCACAAAGAGTTTTGAATACCCACATTGTGGTGGTAACTTGAGTGGCTTGAGTGTTGAAGAAGCTTTTATGCTTTGAGTTTGTGGCTTCGCCATGTTTGAATTCTTGAGGTTAATTTGATTCCTTTTCTTGAACTTTATCTGCCTCTGAATTTGAAACTTATTTCCTCAATGGTTCTCCTCTCCATAAGGAATTTTGAGGAGACTCTTCCTTTTCCTTGTTTTGAGAAATGATCCTTGTTTATAAGGACACTTGTACTTGTGCCATGCTTGGCGCTTGATTTTCAAGGTGTTTGTTGTCATCCACTTTGTGGAAATGACTGCCTTTTTTAGCTTGCTTTTTCAAAATGTGAGCAGCCGCTTGGTCTTTGTCCTTATGGCTGAAATGATTTGTCATTTACCCTTGATGGGCTTGAATTTAACGGAGAGCTTGCAGTTGACCTGTTTTTGACAACTTGATTTCTGGTAGCCTTGTCCTTGATTTCTTTCTTTTGTGCAGAGGTTCCTTTTGACCCGTTTTTTCTTTTGCTTGTTTAGAGGCAGCCTCTCCATAAAGAATTTCGAGGCAACTTGATTCTGAGATGACTTGAGTAGTGTACGGATAGCATCGCGACTTCGTGCAGACCCAATCCAATTCCAAACATAATTTCTTTATTTTGTCGCTTTTAAGCTCAAAATTCAGACACCTCTCTGTCGGAGCATCTTCCATTCCTGGGTTTTCGGAGAAACCATTCTGGCCCTAACCCCTTCAATCAGCTTTGCCTCGGTACTGTTTGAAGTCTTGCGTACCCTTTGTTGGATCCTTTCCATGATTACCCTTCAAAACTTCCCTTTTGATGGTGCTTCTTAGGATGCCCCCAGCTTTGATGGATGCATAACAAATGAATGCATTTTTCTTTGCCAATTTCTTTTTTATTATCTTCTTTTTTTTTTTATCATCATTTTTTTATTATTCTTTTTTTATATATATATATTTTTTTTGATTTTTGATTTTTTGATTTTTTTTCTTGCTTTCACAGGAAAGGATAGGGAAAGAGTATAAACATGATTGGAACGTAAACTGATCCCTTTTTATTGATAAGACAAAATTTGTGTACAAAAGACACTTAGATTTACAAATGAGAACTTGAATGGAAATGAAAACGAAAAGAAAAAAGAAAACTAGACCCTAAAAGATAGACTCTAGGTGGACTGTGATGGACTCGGATTGGACTGACTGTAGTGACTTTGTTCTTCTCGATGCTCAAATCGATCAGACAGGTTGTTGTTGGTCTTGAACCATTCCTTTGTTCTTTTGGAGGTTTGATCTTAACCTTCTCAGACACAAACTTCATTCATTTCTAAGAAAAATTCGAAAGGATCGAATGATTCTTGTTCAGCAATTGCATTAATCCCATGGTTAGGCAAGGGATTGGTTGATGTTCAGCTTGCTCTTGGGGATGATGGACCCATTGTCAACCAGGTCTTGTAGACGGTTTTTTAAAGTCCAGCATGATTCGGTCTTATGCCCATGTCCTTGATGGTACTCGCAGTATTCATTGGCTTTGAAATTCCGGGGCAGGGGGTTTGGTAATGGCCTTGCTTCTAAGGGCTTCAGTAAATTTGCTTTCACTGCTTCTCGGAATACCGAAAGGATTGGCATGCCGAGATCAGTATATTGCCTCCTTGGCTGATTGTTTCCCAAATTCCCAACACGTAAAGGATTCGTGGGGATTATACTGGCTATCTCATTTGTCTCACTGGACCCAGCATGATTCTGCTTCTTGTATGAGTCTTCTTTGAGTTGACCCAACTGGATTAAGTCTTCCACCTTAGTTGCTGTCGCAATGAGCGATTGGAACGTAGGCAAGTACTGTGTTTGAAGCTGTGACTGGTAGACAGGCAGTAAATTCTTGATTATTATGTCAACTTGTTCCTGTTCAGAGGGTCGGTTGATCATTTGAGCAGCTTTGGCTCTCCACCTCGTAAGGAACGAGGAGAAGGGCTCATTTTTCTTTTGTTTAGTGGTTTCTAGCTCCCTCCGGGTAACATCCACTTCGATATTATAATGGTACTGCGTGTTGAAAGCATTGCATATGTCCTCCCAATTCTTCATTTTGGAACGATCCAAGCTTACAAACCATCTTAATGCAGCACCGGTCAAAGATTGCTGAAACAACTGAGCAAGGAGCTCACTGTTCAATCCGAACGGGTTTAGTGCACCCACATACATTTTCAAGTGTGTTTTGGGACAAGTGGTTCCATCAAACTTGTCCATGTCGGGCATTTTGAACTTTGTGGGTAGTCTTGCTTCGGGGAACAAGGATAAGGAGTCCATGTCCACCACTTCCTTGTGTGTCTTAAGGGCGGTGACTGACCTTTCCAGCAATTCCAATTTTTCTCTCATTTTCTGAGCTTCCAGCTCAGAAGTGGTTCTGGAGGGCATGTCATCCAGGTTGAGGGCAGGGTTTGTCGGTTCAGTAGCAGGTCCCTGATCGGAGGTAGCAGGTCCACTTCCCCCAGCTGAAGCCCCATTTCCATTACCATTTCCATTACCCAATTCAGCTATCAGGGCGGTCCTTTGGGCAGCCAACGCCTCATTCATTCTGGCCTCCAGTTGTTCGATGAGGTTTTGGATGTCAGACAGTGATGCCATTGGTGCAATCGGGGTTGTCAGACTTGTGGGTGAGAGCTCAGTTGGTGTTTCGGGTACAGGTGGTCTTTGGAGGGGTACCTGTGAAAGGACATAGTCAAAATGATTAGACTATCCTATATAAGGTGTTTTCATGGGGTATGTGAGATAGTGTGAGGTAGGGTAGAGTGCCTAGGGCTGGACACCTCGACTTTTCGAAAGATCCTAAGTTCTCAAAAAAAAATTTTTTTTTGGGCCTTAGGGGCCAAAATGTGAACCTTTGGGCCTCTGTGGCCAAAATGGGAATCTTTGGGCCTTAGGGGCCAAATTTGAGAATTTTTGGGCCTCTGTGGCCAAATTGGAAATCTTTTGGGCCTTAGGGGCCAAATGCGAGTTTTTGGGCCTTAGAGGCCAAATTGGAAATTTTTGGGCCTCTGTGGCCAAAATGGGAATTTTTGGGCCTTAGTGGCCAAATCGAAAATTTTTGGGCCTTAGTGGCCAAATTGGAAATTTTTGGGCCTTAGGGGCCAAATTGGGAATTATCGGGCCTTAGTGGCCAAATCGGAAATTTTTGGGCCTTAGTGGCCAAATTGGAAATTTTTGGGCCTTAGGGGCCAAATTGGGAATTATCGGGCCTTAGTGGCCAAAATGAGAATTTTTGGGCCTTAAGGGCCAAATTGGAAATTTTTGGGCCTTAGTGGCCAAATTGGGGATTTTCGGGCCTTAGGGGCCAAAATGTGGATTTTTGGGCCTCTGTGGCCAAATTGGGAGTTTTTCAGGTTTGAAACTGAATATATATTTTTGTGAAGTATGGGATGAATGCGTGAATGCGCAGAACATCACAACATAATCTATTTTAATGAGATGATTCACATCATTGGGTGCATACAGTCCTAAAGGATAGGTTCTATAGGCTATGACACAAATAGAGAATCGGCTTATAAGGGACCCTTGAGCCTTGAGCATGGATATACCTAACCACATGTGAAACAAAGAGTTTCGCGTGGGTCCGACAGTACGCATACTCATGGGCCACCCCCAAAAGGATTAGGGATGGTTTGCGGCAACAGGGAGGACGCTTTGGCTGTCCGTCGACATAATCAAAGAGACCTGCCGATCAGCGCTACTTGCTATCCAGACTCAGAAGTTTGAACAGAGAGAGAAAAAATTCATTTGAAGTTCATTTTTTATGCAATGGAGAAAAAGATTCTCAATCGTGCAAATAAATCAACAAATTTAAATGTTTTAATCCAATCTGTCAATCAAGTTCAATTTTCCTTATCAAGTATTCTTAAAGAAAGAACACTTGATTCATGCTTAGGTACCCAGCAAAACAAAGCATAGTAAAATAAAACCCTAAAGAAAGGGCTGGTTAGTTTACACAGCAATTGTAGTCCACTATATGCAAAAAGATTACATATTTCCCCAGCAGAGTCGCCAAACTGTGAACCCCTCCCCAAAACATCAGAATGCAATGTGAAAATGCATGTGACTAAGGAAGAAATGCACGTGATGTGTGAGTCGCCACCTTGTTTAATTATTTCAGGGTAAACTAGGAAAAAACCCTAAGTGACTCCGTTTTTAATTAACCTATTTACTAGATTAATTACCCAATGGTTAAGGCATGGTCTGCAAACCCGAGATGGATCCCGAGACTATGTCATGCTGATGAACTAACCATGAATGAATGCTTTGCAGGGTGATTAATGTAATTTGCACCAATTTTAAGTGATTGCGACTTGCCGCTCGGGGTTAAATCCCAAACGTGCCTACGTACTTCCGTTTGAATGGAAGATCAAAGTCAACGTAGTTCGATAGGCCTTCTTTGAAGGGCTTTGAATGGGTATGCTTTATGCATGAGTGTGTGCATGCTTTGTGCATTTTGTTTAGGCATTTTGCCTGAAGATTGATTGATTTGATTTTAGGCATTTGATGCCAAAAATGTTGATTTTAATGGCTTTTAGCCAAAAAGATTGATTTAGGCATTTTTTGCCAAAAGTTTGATGTGATTTAGGCAATTTATTGCCAAAAATTGGTTAGGCGATTTGTCGCCAAAATGATTAAGGCATTTGTGCCAAAAGTTGGTATTTGAAGGCTTTTAGCCAAAAGGTTTAGGCAATTTGATTGCCAAAATGATTGCTTTTAGGCGATTGTCGCCAAAATTGAATGATTTAAGGCTTTAAAGCCAAAAAGATTGATTTAGTTTTGAGGCATTTTGCCAAAACTTTGATTTAAGCGTTTAATTGTTAAAAGATGACTAATCTTACTTATTGGCAACTTGTTTACCAAAAGTAATTAATCAAATCGCAATGTAGGCAATTTAATGCCAAAAGAACGTGAATAATTTAGGTTACTTAGTCACAATTATTGATGAACTGGACTTAAGCCGAAAATTGTTCGAAATAAAGGCAATCATACCATAGCCATTGATAGACTAGATATTTTAAGCCAATATTGTCGGATTTAAGCTTTAATACCACGATTATTAATTAACCGGGCATTTAGCTTAATCGTACTTTAATTGGGGCAATTTACTTGCCTATATGATGACATGAATGCATTTATGCAGTTGTAGAATTAAAAGGAGTAGAAGAGAAGCATGCATGAAGTGCTAAAATTAAATAGGCAGAGTTTTATTTACGTACCTGATTTAATCGTCGACCGCTTCTTAACTCCAGGTTAAGCTCCTCGTTAAGGGAATTAATTTTAATTTAATTTTAAGTGACCAAGTATCACAACAATAAAATAAAATTAAAATTAAAAAAGAAAAATGCAAGAAAGCAGTAAAGAATCGCAAAGAGCGTAGGGAGAAGGAGCGTCCGTCAACACAGACTGAGTGAATCAAAACTGAGGCGTCGGGGCCAATTTATAGCCAAAAAAAAGACAGGAGGGCGCCCCTGCCCGTCCTCGAGGACGGGCATGCCCGCCTGGTGTGGGCGGGCGTGCCCGCCCATGCTGGGCGGGCGTGTCCGCCCACTCTGGGCGGGCGCGCCCGCCCACGCTGGGCGGGCGCGCCCGCCCACGCTGGGCGGGCGTGTGGCCCTTTTCCTTTTTTTCGTTCCGGAGGCTTTTCCGAGAGCTCCGGACTTCCAAAAAATATTCCGAGACCAGTTCCGTGATCCTCGCAATTTTTCGGATATTTCAAGTACCACATTGGCATATTTTCGGCAAATTACCAAAACGGCCTCCGGTCCGGCCGAACTGTTTGCAGTCCGGGAGAATGGGCTCTTTGAGCCTCAAAATTTAGGTATTCATGGGCGACCGCAGCCGTTAAGGACGGCTGCCACCGCCGCGGCCGACAGACTTTCTAGTTTTTTCGTTCCGGAGGCTTCTCCGGCCGGACTGTTTGCAGTCTGAGAAAACTGGCCTTTTGAGCCTCAAAATTTGAGTATTCACAGTTATAGGTAAGGAACCAAACGCTCTTCTTTAATTTTCCATTTCCTTAAAGCCTGGGAGACTATTAAGTTAGAATCTTCGAAAACCTTGAGGACTTTTATCTCTTTTCCTAGGGCTGCTTCTAACCCCTTTATGCAAGCTTCATACTCGGCTTCATTGTTGGTGCAGTCGAAATCTAATTTGACGATGATAGGAATGTATTCTCCACAAGGAGTTTTGAATACAACTCCAACCCCATTTCCATGGTAGTTCGAAGCTCCATCAAAGTACATTTCCCAGACTTCACTTTCCAAGTTCACCAAGTCTTCATCAGGAAATTCTACCTCCGGCATTTGTTCTTCGACCGGTAATTCTGCTAGTTGATCAGCCAAGGCTCCGCCTTTCACCGCCTTTCGTTGTACAAATTTTAAATCATAAGCTGCGAGCACCGACACCCACTTAGCCATTTTACAGTCAAGAACCGGCCTCTCCATAAGGAATTTCAAGGGGTTCGATTCAGAAAAGACGTAGGTGGTGTAAGACGAGAGGTAGTGCTGCAGTTTTGTACAGGCCCTTACCAGAGCAAAACACAACTTCTCTATCTTATTGTATTTTAGCTCAGATTCTAGCATCCTCTTGCTAAGGTAATACACGGCATTTTCTACCCTTGTATCTTCTGCTTGTTGAGCTAGCATTGCACCCATCGCTTCTTCTGTCACTGATAGGTACAACAGCAAAGGCTTTCCTAGCCTTGGTGGCTGTAAGACTGGTGGGGATAACAGATATTGCTTGACTTGGTCGAAAGCTTTCTGACAATCCTCATTCCATTTACGGCTACTCCTTTCCTGAGCAATTTGAAGATCGGACCACAAGTATTAGCCAATTGATTGATGAACCGGCTGATGTACTGTAGCCTTCCTAGGAAACCCCGAACTTCCTTTTCCGTCCTCAGTGCTGGTATTTCCATAACGGCTTTGGCTTTTGAAGGATCAATTTCTATGCCCTTCCGACTGACCATATGCCCCAGAAATACTCCGGATGTAGCTCCAAACAGACATTTTGCCGGGTTGAGTTTTAAATTGTACTTTCGAAGTCTAAGGAAGAACTTCTCAAGCGCTGTTGTATGTTCTTCAGCTGTTTTTGATTTAACAACCATATCGTCCACGTACACTTCTACTTCTTCGTGAATCATGTCATGGAAGATGGTCGTCGCCATTCTTTGATAGGTTGCCCCGGCATTTTTGAGCCCAAAAGGCATGACCCTGTAGTAGTAGGTTCCCCTACTCCGTGATGAATGCCGTTTTCTCTTTGTCTGGCACATGCATCATTATTTGGTTGTACCCGACAGCAAGATCGGTCAAGGAGACCATCTCGTGTCCCGCCATTCGGTCTACCAACAAGTCGATATGCGGCAGGGGGAAGTCGTCCTTCGGACATGCTCTATTCAAATCCCGATAGTCCACACACATTCTGACTTTGCCATCTTTCTTCGGCACTGGCACAATATTTGCTAACCATGTCGGGTAGGCAATGGGTTCTATGAATCTGTTCTCCAGTTGCTTGGCTACCTCCTCCTTGATTTTCAAGGACCATTCGGTCTTCAGCCTTCTTAGCTTCTGCTTCACTGGCTTAGCCTCGGGGTATACTGGAATCTTGTGCACCACTATTGCTGGGTCAATTCCCGTGATGTCGCTTGCCTTCCACATGAAACAATCGACAAACTTCCTCAAGCATTCACTGACCTGTCCCTTGTTCACACAGTCAAATGCAATGTATGTATGTTCATTTTCTTCTTTGCCAATTATTATTTTTTCTTTTTCATTTTTTATTTCATTTATATGATTATTTTTGCTTGGAAATGCTTGGAAAGATAGACACGCGGGGTAGTCAATAATTTGCAAGCCTTTATTGATCATGACAGAATCGTCTTCAAAGATTACATCAAATTTGAAATCTGGATTTTCAACATCCGACACAGACGACTCAGGAATGGAACTGGACTCTGACTCAGTTTCAGACTCGGGGTTAGACTCAGACTCAATACAAGACTTGATTACAGATTTTGACTCTAGGTTTGACTTGGGAGGGGGTTTATCAGCAGCGCGCTCCTCCTCGGCGTACCAATTGGTGAGAGGGTCTTCGTTCGGCTTGATCAGGCTCAGCAGATCTTGGTCCCCATCATTTCCTGTGATAACTGCAATTTCGTCAAGGAGACTAGGTTGCATGAAGTCTTCCACTTCGAGTTCGGTTGTTACCTCTTCGGATAAGTCATTCAAGTCCAGGACACAGGTGTCATTCATTTCTAGGAATAGCTCGAAAGGATCGATCAATTCCTGGTCAGAAATAATAGCATTTACCCCGTGATTTGGTAAGGGATTAGTGCTAATGTTTGACTGACTTCTTGGGATGATTGAACCATCGTCTACCAGGTCTTGGATGCGATTCTTAAGCGTCCAGCACTCTTCAGTCTCGTGCCCATGACCTTGATGATATTCACAGTATTCATTGGTTCGGTAGTTTCTTGGTAAAGGGTAGGGTGGCGGCCTTGCTTCCAAGGGCTTGATGTAGTTGGCCTCGACAGCCTCTCGGAAAACCAAAAGGATTGGCATCCCGAGATCAGTATATGTCCTTCTTGACCGATTGCCATTTCTCATATTGCCCACACGTAAAGGATTCGTGGGGGTGATGCTTGCCATTTCATGGACTTTGCCAGCTTGGCTAGGCTTCTCGTATTTTGAGGAACCCGAGTCTTCTTTCAGTTGCCCCATTTGAATTAAATCCTCTACCTTTGTAGCAGCGGCAATGAGCGACTGGAAGGTTGGTAAGTATTGGGTTTGTAACTGTTGTTGGTAGACAGACTGCAGGTTCTTTATGATTATGTCTACCTGTTCTTGTTCAGAAGGCCGGTTGATCATTTGAGCGACCTTGGTCCTTTTCCTTGTAAGGAACGAGGGAAAAGGTTCATTGTTTTTCTATTTGGTGGTGTCCAATTTTTTTCTCATTTTCTGAGCTTCTGGCTCAGAAGCAGGCATGTCATCCAGGTTAAGGGTAGGATTTATCGGTTCTGCGGCAGGTCCTTGATTGGAAGCAGCAGGTCCACTTCCCTCACCGGAAGCCCCACTTCCATTACCATTACCCAATTCAGCTATCAGGGCAATCCTTTGGGCAGCCAATGCCTCATTCATTCTGGCCTCCATTCTGGCCTCCATTCTGGCCTCGAGTTGTTCTATAAGGTTTTTGATGTCAGAAAGTGATGCCATTGGTGCAGTTGAGATTGGTGAGGTCGGTGATAGCACAGTAGGTGTGGTTGGCACTAATGTTGGCACTTGAACAGGGGGTACCTGTAAGTATGAGGGTAACTGGATTAAGGGTATAGTAGTACCAGGGTAGCTGATATGAGAGAGAATGACTCTTTGTCCAACTGTGCATGACTGACAAACAGAAGGATATTTTTGTGTCCCTCCACCCTCTTCTCTCCTTTTTTTTTTTTTTTTAATGCTTATGATATGTCGTGAATGCGCACACCAACACGTCATAATTTATTTTAATGAGATGACTCATACCATTGGGTGCATATAGTCCTAAAGGATAAATTCTATAGGCTATGACACAAATAGAGAATCGGCTTATTAAGGGACCCTTGAACCTTGAGTATGGATATACCTAACCACATGTGAAACAAGGAGTTTCGCGTGGGTCCAACGGTACGCATACCCATGTGCCACCCCCAAAAGGATTAGGGATGGTTTGCGGTAACAGGGAGGACGCTTTGGCTGTCCGTCGACATAATCAAAGAGACCTGCCGATCAGCGCTACTTGCTATCCAGACTCAGAAGTTTAAACAGAAGAGAAGAAATTCATTTGAAGTTCATTTTTTATGTAATGGAGAAAAAGATTCTCAATCGTGCAAATAGATCAACAAGTTTTAATGTCTTAATTAAATTTTTCAATTAAGTTCAAATTTCCTCATCAAGTATTCTTAAAGAAAGAACACTTGATTCGTGCTAGGATACCCTGCAAAACAAAGCATTGTAAAATAATACCCTAAAGAAGGGCGGGTTAGTTTACACAACAATCGTAGTCCACTGTATGCAAAATGATTACATAATTCCCCAGTGAAGTCGCCAAACTGTGAACCCCTTCCCCAAATGTCATAGGCATGTGATGCATATGATGAATGAGAAGAAATACACGTGATGTGTGTGAGTCGCCACCTTGTTTAATTATTTTAGGGTAAACTAGGAAAAAACCCTAAGTGACTCCATTTTTAATTAACCTAGTTACTAGATTAATTATCCCAATGATTAAGGCACAATCTACGAACCCGAGATGGATCCCGAGACTATGTCATGCTGATAAATTAACCGATGAATGAATGTTTTGCAAGGTGAATGATGGATTAATGAAATGTTTGAGTGATTTTGACTTGCCACCCGGGGTGAAATCCCGAACGTGCCTACGTACTTCCGTTTCAAATGGAAGATCAAAGTCAACGTAGTTCGATAGGCCTTCTTTGAAGGGCTTTGAATGGGTATGCTTTATGCATGAGTGTGTATGCTTTGTGCATGATTTTGTGTATGCTTTGTGCATTTTGTGTGTATGCTTTGTGCATGATTTTGTGTATGCTTTGTGCATGAGTGTGTATGCTTTGTGCATGAGTGTGTATGCTTTGTGCATGAGTGTGTGTATGCTTTGTGCATTTTGTTTAGGCATCTCGCCAAAGATTGATTGATTTTTAGGCATGTTGCCAAAAGATTCATTTTGAGGCTTTTAGCCAAAAGAGTTGATTTGGGCTTATTCTTGCCAAAATTGGTGTTCGGGCTTATTATTGCCGAAAATGATTTTTGTCGAGCGATTTGTCGTCAAAATCGTTGATTTTAAGGCTCTTAGCCAAAATGTTTTATTTAGGCGATTTCATCGCCGAAAGTCGTTGATTTTAAAGCTTTGAGCCGAAATTGATCGATTTTAAGGCTTCGAGCCGAAAAAGTATTGATTTAAGCAATTCGTTTGCTAAAATGTGTAATTTAGGCGATTGTCGCCAAAATGGTTGATTTTGAGGCTTTGAGTCAAAATGATGTGATTTAGGCAATTTGTTTGCCAAAACGATGTGATGGGGCGATTGTCGCCAAAGTAATTGATTTTAAAGCATTTGTGCCAAAATGATTCATTTTAAGCGACTTGTCGCTCGATAGTGTTGATTTTGAGGCATTTGTGCCAAAATGGTTCATTTAAGCGATTTGTCGCTCAAAAGTGTTGATTTTAAGGCATTTGTACCAAAAAGTGTTGATTTAAGCAATTCGTTTGCTAAAATGTGTAATTTAGGCGATTGTCGCCAAAATGGTTGATTTTAAGGCCTTTGGCCAAAATGTGTTGTTTTAGGCAATTAGTTTGCCAAAAATGTGCGATTTAGGCTTTAATGCCACGATTATCGATTAATCGGGCGTTCGAGCTTAATCACAATTTATTGTCGAAATGCGATTGATTAAGGCTTTTAGCCACAATTATTGATTAATTGGACTTAAGCCGGATTTGTTCGAAATAAGGCAATTGAACCGTAGTTATTAATTAACTAGGCTCTTTTAGCCAATATTGTCGGATTTAAACTTTAATACCACGATTATTGATTAACTTGGCATTTAAGCTTAATCAAATTAATTAAGGCAGTTCATTTATCTAAATGATGACGTGAATGCATTTATGCAATTGTAGAATTATTAGGAGTAGAAGAGAAGCATGCATGAAGTGCTAAAATTAAATAGGCAGAGTTTCGTTTACATACCTGATTTAATCGACGACCGCTTCTTAACTCCAGATTAAGCTCCTCGCTTAGGAAATATTAATTAATTTTAATTTATTTAATTTTAATGTCCAAATATCACAATAAAAATGCAATAAAAATTAAATAAAATGCAAAAAGCGGTAAAGAAAACGCAAGGAGCGTGAGAGGGAGGAGGATTCGTCCGTCAATACAGACCAAGGGGTGCCAAAAATGGTCTGAAAATGGCCTATTTATAGGCCATTTTCGGATCCCCGGCGGTAGCTACCGCCTGTCTCGGCGGTAGCTGCCGCCGGAGGAGCTGGGCGGCAGCTGTCGCCCGGCTCGGCGGTAGGCCCCGCCCGGGAGGGCGGTACCTACCGCCCTGTCGGTGGGGCGACAGGCCCCGCCCGCGCGGGGCGACAGGCCCCGTGCGCGCTGGCGGCAGGGCTCGCCCAGGGGGTGGGGTGCCAAGCCCTGCCCGCGGGGGGCGACAGGCCCCGCGCGTGCTGGCGGTAGGCCTCCCCCGCGCGGGGCGAGAGGCCTCGCCCGCGCGGGGCGAGCGGCCTCGCCCGCGCGGTGGGGCGGCAGCTACCGCCCAGTTTGGGTGGCTGCTGCCGCCAGGCCCGGCGGCCGGCCCCGCCGTGCCCGGTTGCCGGCGCCGCTGTGGTCGAGCGGCCTCGCCCGCGCGGTGGGGCGGCAGCTACCGCCCAGTTTGGGTGGCTGCTGCCGCCAGGCCCGGCGGCCGGCCCCGCCGTGCCCGGCGACCGGCCTCGCCGTGCCCGGTTGCCGGCGCCGCCGTGGTCGGTTTGGCCACCGTGCCTCGCTCCGGGAGCGTTTTTGGGAGTTTCGGACCTCCAAAAAATATTCCGGGACCGGTTTCGCGATCCTCGCGACATTCCGGACGTTTTAAGTACCATATTGGCATACTTTCAGTAAATGTCCAAAATGGCCTCCGGTCCGGCCGGACTGTTTGCAGTCCGGGAAAATTGGCTCTTTGAGCCTGAGTCAAAGTTACTGTATACATCGACCAACAAATTTATTGTAGCAAATTCACTGTAGCACAATCAAATTTATTGTAGCAAAGTCGACCAACAGGCTTTTTGAGCCTCAAAATTTGAGTATTCACAACCAGGGAATAGGCGGAGTCTAGAGTTATAGAGTAATACCTGTTGGCCTACCTTTAGATTCCTCATGATAATATGCTTATCGTGCCATTGTTTGGTGCGATCCTTATATATTTTGGCACTCTCATAAGCATGGAGGCGCATTTCATCCATCATATTCAATTGTAGCAATCGTTTTTGACCAGCTTCTTTTGCATTGAAGTTAAGAAATTGAATTGCCCAAAACGCCTGATGCTCTAACACAACAGGAAGATGACAAGCCTTACCGTAAACCATGCGATATGGAGACATATCGATTGGTGTCTTGAACGCAGTTCTATAAGCCCATAGAGCATCGTCTAGCTTCTTGGACCAATCCTTCCTTGATTGTCTAACAGTGGTTTCCAGGATCTTTTTGATTTCTCTGTTTGTGACTTCTACTTGTCCACTTGTTTGAGGATGATATGGAGTACCTACACGATGAGTAACACCATATTTTGCAAGAAGGGAATCTAAATATCTATTGCAAAAATGCTTACCTCCGTCCGTGATTATTGCCCTGGGAGTGCCATGACGTGTAAAAATATTTTTTTTGATAAAGTTCATTACACTTTTGGCATCATTATTTGGAAGAGCAACAACTTCTGCCCACTTTGACACATAGTCCACCGCCACCAGAATGTATTGATTGGAGTATGATGGTGGAAAAGGTCCCATGAAGTCCAGACCCCACACATCGAAGATTTCGACTTCAAGGATGCTATTTAAGGGCATCTCATGTCTCTTTGAAATGTTACCTAATCTTTGACAATGATCACAAAGACGAACATAGTTAAAAGCATCTTTAAATAGATTAGGCCAATACAAACCACTTTCTAATATATGCGCAGCTGTCTTGTTTGCTCCAAAGTGACCTCCACATTCCATTGAATGGCAGAATTTAAGGACACTTTCCATTTCAGCTTCCGGTATACATCGCCAGAATAGCTGATCACTGCAATACTTGAACAAGAAGGGATCCTCCCAATAGTAGTATTTGATATCATGAAGAAACTTTTTCTTTTGTTGGTAAGAAAAATTGGGAGGGGGAATTTTGCAAACAAGATAGTTAACTATATCAGCATACCAGGGGGTTTGAGTATTTGCCAATAGTAGAAGTTGCTCATGGGGAAAGCTTTCATTGATTTATAGCTCGCTTGTATCTTCTTCCCCCAATTCTAGCCTGGAAAGATGGTCAGCTATGAGATTCTCAGTCCCCTTTTTGTCGCGAATCTCTAAGTCAAATTCTTGCAATAGAAGCACCCAACGAATTAGTCTCGGTTTTGCATCTTTCTTTTCCAGCAAATATTTGATGGCTGAGTGATCTGTGTAGACTATTGTTTTGGCTCCAATTAAATATGCCCTGAATTTGTCAAAAGCAAAAACAATAGCTAACAATTCTTTTTCAGTAGTTGCATAATTTAATTGCGCATCATTCAATGTGCGACTGGCATAATAGATAACATGCAACTTCTTGTTCTTTCTTTGTCCAAGAACAGCTCCAACAGCATGATCACTAGCATCACACATGAGCTCAAAGGGTAGAGTCCAATCTGGTGTAGTGATGATAGGGGCTGAGATTAACTCCTTCTTTAACCTGTTGAAAGCATCTAAACACTCTTTGTCAAAATTAAAAGGAATATCTTTAACTAATAAATTACAAAGAGGTTTTGTGATTTTCGAGAAGTCTTTTATGAATCTCCTGTAAAACCCTGCATGACCAAGAAAACTCGTTATTCCTTTTACTGAGTTAGGAGGAGATAGTTTTTCAATCACCTCGATTTTGGCTTTGTCTACTTCAATCCCTTTTTGAGAGATCTTATGCCCTAAGACAATACCTTCACTAACCATGAAGTGACACTTTTCCCAATTTAAAACAAGGTTAGTGTCTTCACATCGTTGCATTACTAAAGATAAATTATGAAGACATGCATCGAAAGAAGAACCAAATACAGAAAAGTCATCCATGAATATTTCAATAAATTTTTCCACCATATCAGAGAAGATGGACATCATGCACCTTTGGAAGGTTGCGGGGGCATTGCATAGCCCAAAAGGCATTCTCCTATAGGCAAAAGTGCCATAAGGGCAGGTGAAAGTAGTTTTCTCTTGGTCTTCAGGAGCTATAGGTATTTGAAAGTATCCCGAATAACCATCTAAGAAACAATAAAAAGGATAACCTGCAAGTCTTTCAAGCATTTGATCAATAAAGGGTAGGGGAAAGTGGTCCTTGCGTGTTGCTTTGTTTAATTTTCTATAATCTATGCACACACGCCAACCTGTGACTGTTCTTGTAGGAATTAATTAGTTCATTGTTTTCATTAGAGATAACAGTCATACCTCCCTTCTTTGGAACAACTTGGACAGGACTTACCCAACTACTGTCGGAAATTGGATAAATGATACCGGCATCCAGGAGTTTAATGATTTCAGTCTTGACTACCTCCTTCATGTTCGGATTCAATCGCCTTTGATGCTCGATTGAAGGTTTGTAGTCTTCTTCCATCAAGATTTTATGCATGCATACACTTGGGCTTATTCCTTGTAGATCTGAGATAGACCACCCTAGTGCTTTCTTATGCCTTCGTAGAACCTGCAACAACCTTTCTTCTTGATCAAGCGTTAAGTGAGAAGAAATAATAACAGGAAAAGAATGGTTCTCACCTAAGAATGCATGTTTTAAATGAGGTGGAAGTTGTTTCAGTTCTTGTTTAGGTGGTTCCTTTTCTTTTTTATTCATGATGCTTGATTCATTAATGTTGTTTTCGACGTGCAAAGTGTTTTCCACACATTAATCAACAACATCAATTCGAAAACAATCTCCATAGTCCATAGGAAGTTTGCAAGATTTAAGCACATCAAAGACAATCTCTTCCTGTCCAAGTCTTAGAGTTAACTTACCTTCATAGACATCAATCAATGCTCTTGCAGTTGCAGGAAAAGGTCTTTCAAGGATTAAAGATCCTTCCCTGTCTTCATCAATGTCAAGAATAACAAAATCAACAGGGAAGATGAATGTACCTACCTTTACAAGCACGTCTTCTACAATTCCTCTAGGATATTTGATTGATCGATCCGCTAATTGTAAAGACATTCTTGTTGGTTTGAGCTCTCCCATACTTAGCATCTTAAAGACTTCATAGGACATAAGATTAATGCTAGCACCTAAATCTGCCAAAGCCTTTTCAAAGTCAAGATTACCAATATTGCAAGGGATAGAAAAACTTCCTGGATCCTTTAACTTTGGAGGCAATTTGTTTTGGATAATTGCACTGCACTCCTCAGTTAACATTAATGTTCCTTGATCATCGATTTTTCGTTTCTTGCTCAGGATATCTTATAGGAATTTAGCATAGCTAGGCATTTGAGCAAGATCTTCAGCAAAAGGAATATTGATTTGAAGCTTTTTAAATATGTCCAGAAACTTGAGGAAGCTTTTGTCGTCTTGTGCTTTCTTTAATCTCTGTGGGAAGGGAACAGGTGGAACATAGGGTTTTACCTTTTCTTGTTCTTCTAGGTTAATGATGGGCACCTTTGGCTGTTCTTTTTCTTCCTTCTCTTTCCTTGATGGTTCTTCTAATTGTTTGCCACTTCTCAGGGTGATAGCCTGCACTTGTTCTTTAGGATTCTTTTCAGTATTGCTAAGTAACGTACCTTGAGGTCGAGATACCATCATGTTTGCAAATTGTCCTAGCTGAATCTCCAAATTTCTTATCGCAGCCTGGTGGATTTTATGGTTTTCTCTGGTTTCGTTCATGAAATCCATGTGCGATTTAGAAAGGGCAGTGAGGAGGTCATCATGAGATTTCTTTTCTGGGGGAAGGAAACCGGGTGGTGCGTTCAAGGCATTGTTAGGATTACCATAGGATAGATTAGGATGGTTCCTTAATCTATTATCATATGAATTGGAATAAGGGTAATTCTTCCTTCCTTGATTCATCACATAGTTTACTTGCTCCAAAGTTTGTGGATTTAAAGAGTCCATCATGCATTCTCCAATTCCATGTTGTCCATTGCACCTATCACAAACTTGCATAATAGAATTCACAGGATTAGTGGTTAACATGTCCAATTTTCTTACCATATTATCCACCTTGGCATTAAATGCTGTAATGGCGTCTATTTCATAGACTCCTGCGGTTCTTCTCCTTTCAGAATTGTTTTGGTAATGGCTGTTGCTTGCCATCTCTTCTATTAACTCATATGCTTCATCAATTCCCTTCTTTTCAAAGGATCCACCTGCAGCTGCATCTAAAGTGATTTTGATGTTAGGAGATAATGCATTATAGAAAGTTTGTACCTGTAGCCACTTAGGCAAACTGTGATGTGGGCACTTTCTCAACAAGTCCTTGAATCTTTCCCAAGCTTCATACAGGCTCTCTTAATCATGATGAGCAAATGTCATTATCTCATTGCGCAACTTTGTGGTTTTTAAGGATGGAAAGAATTTTGCTAGAAACTTTTGAGCTAATTCATCCCATGTTGTGAAACTCCCAGCGGGACATGATTGTAACCAAGATCTCGCTTTATCCCTAAGAGTGAAAGGGAAAAGTCTCAGTTTGATTGCGTCTTCAGAAACACCATTCTGTTTGAAAGTATCACAAATTTCCAGAAAATTTGTGATATGGGCATTAGGATCTTCACTAGGCAAACCCCCATATTGGATCGAGGTGGAGAGCATTTGGATAATTGCGGGTTTAATCTCAAAATTATTAGCTTTCCAGCCTAGGTCTTGTAATACTTGAGGTTGTCCCATTCAGTTAGGTGTTGTGTAATCTCGCAAGCTACGGACCGGATGTTGAAGTGGAGGTCCGATTACGTTCTCGTTCTCGTTCTCGTTTTCGTTGGCCATGTCTGCTTGTTGTTCAAGTTTTATTTCTCGTGCTTTTCTTGCAGCGTTGTGCCTACGAAAAGTTCTTTCAATTTCTGGATCAAAGATTAGAGGCTCAGTCTTTCTTGATCTTCTTTGCATAAAACACCTGAACTAATTTCTAAAAGAAAATTAAACAAAAAATAAAAGAATGTCTAAATTAACAATAGGGTAATTCATATTGATATTGATAACGCCAATCCCCGGCAACGGCGCCAAAAACTTGACATTGATTTTCGCAAGTGTACGAAATCGCAACAAGTAATATAGAGTAAGAGAGTATCGTATCCATAGGGATTGTATATCAAGTACCAAAATTTTGTTAACCTATTATTATTTAAACGATAATAAGAGAAAATTGCTGTAAGGAAAATAAATTTGAAAGTAAAAACGGAAAGAGACCAAGCACAAAAATTTGGTGAAAAGAAATCAAGGATTTAAACTACTAGGGAATTTGATTTCACTTAATTCTATCCAACTTGTTCTATTAGTTCATTAATCAATTTTAATTGTTCAAGTAGGAGAAACAACCCTAGAATTACTAACAAGCTCTCCTGATGTATTGTTAGCTATTTTAATCTAGTTTAATTACCTATCTTCCAATAGTGAAATCAAACATAAATTAGATCCTTGAGTTTTGTGGTTGTTTTGTGAGTTCATAACCTAAGATCATTAACTTATGAAAAACCCCCCCTTGAGTCAAACCATATAGCTTCTGCGTCAAGTTATTATTCTCAAGTAATTTGTTATCTTTTTCATATCAAAAACCCTTCTCCCGATAGTGATTATTGAAATAATTCAATCCAGGGGAAAATTCTGCCTGGAAGCTTTAAGCACAATAATAAATTATAACAAGAACAATGAAAAACAAATCTAATATTATAAATTGGAATCGAATTAAGTTACATCAAATCCCTAGTATAAGAGTTTAGCTGGACATAATAATTAAATAGAACTCAGTCATACTTGAATCAATCATCATACTTAATGATAACAATGAAAAGAAAAACAAGATGAAGAGTTTAGAGATAAAAACTAGATCACAGCTATGTGGATGGCTTCCTTGAATCTTGGCACAAACCTTGGATGCTTGAAGTCTTTTGAGAGAGAGAGAATTATGTAGAAAATAGCACAAAAATGAGATATCCAACAATGAAAAGTTCCCCTCTTTATATAGAGCTCCTGAAGGCACATCTGACTCCGTTTAGGAAATAGAATCCTTATTTAGTGCAAAATCCTCTATAGGAGATCATGACTGTTTAGGCCTTGGATTTCTTCTTAGTTGGGACTCCTTTCTCTTTCAAAATAGGTCTAGGTCTTGTTTAGTACATTTAGGAAACTCTCCGAGGCGGGCCCATATGAGGAAAAGATTGATTTGCGTCTTTAGTTCATGCTAGTTCTGCCTTCGAAGCACGGGCGTGCCATTATGCACGGCTGGGGCGTGCTTAAGTCTGGAAGTTTGGCTGATGGGGCACGGGGTGTGCTAGAAAAGCACACCCTGATGAATCTCTGTGACACGGGCGTGCCATATAGCACAGGCTGGGCGTGCTTGTCCCTGTCCTCCCCAGCTAGAGTTTGCAATGGGCGTGCTAGGCTGGCACGCCCTGAATTTCTTCTGGGCACGGTCGTGCCTTCTAGCATGCCTCAGGGCGTGCTCACTCCTGATTCTCCCTTGATTTCCTTAGTTTTTAGCACGGTTGTGCTACTTAGCACGGGCTGGGTGTACTGGAGGCTAAGTATTTTGCCTTGTAATGCCCTTTTCTGTGCCAAAACCTTGCAAAATTCTCTCAAATCAAGCGAGTTATGATTCAAGGAAGCTTTGACAAAATTATACTAAAAATGAATTTAAAAACAAATCAAAGTGATAAAATTTACTAAAATTCTAATAAAAACTATATTAAAAATACTATAAAATTTACACCTATCATGGAGCAAAGGAATGAAAAAGCTTGCTTTGTACAATGAGACCAAAACAAGTTGATTAAAAATAGAAGAAGTTCTTGAACCAGCCTTCGCGACGCGAAGCAGGTCGCAACAAGAAAAATGTCCAAGTTGCGAGCGCTACCTTCGGTCGCGCGCGCAACTTACACCCAGAAGACTCAGCAGGAAAAGAAAAGCGCAAGTCGCGGGCGCGACATCCACATGCGCGAGTGCGAGAAGCACTCCTGAGAGTCAGAAGGATTGCAAGCAATATTCGCGAGCGCGACTTCCACATGCGCGAGCGCGAGAAGCATTCCTGAGAGGCAGAGACATTTGAACCCAAAGTCGCAAGCGCGACCTTTAACCTCGCGAGCGCGAGTCGAGATTTCCAAGAGACGTAATTACTGTCCTTTCATCAGAAATACATATCTTTCCATGCATGGGTTGGGACTCTTCCCAAGAGAAGTCACCTCAAGCACCTTTTGGCCAACCAATCACCACCATCATTCTCCTCCTCTATAAATAGCAATCAAAATGAAGAAAGAAAGCATTCATTCATATTTAGAGTTAGATTCAGAAACAGAAAAACTTAGATTGTATTAAGAGAAGTGTGATAGTAATACTTAGAACGAGTTGATGAGAGTCACTTGTTATTGATTGTGCCAAGAACATCAAGAAGTTCCTCGAGGTGTGACACCATCCGGAGGCTTGAGTTTGATTACTTCTTTCTCTTGTTTTATAGACTTGTTGTATGTTGTTCTTCATAACTCTTCTATGCAAAGCAACAATTTAAGTTGGTAGCATTCAATAAAAGTTCCTTAAGTTATCTTTTGATCTTTGTTTAATCAAGATTACTGAATTATATTCTCAGAAAGAAATAGTTTAGTAAAGATCAAAGAGATTTAATTCACTTAGTTGAATTTTCATATGCATATTTCACTTATTTCTGTCAAAGTTAAATCTGTCTTATTGAAATAATCAAAGAATAAGTACTAGGTTTAATATTTAACAAGATAAGGTATTTATTATAAGTAGAAATACATATAATAGATAGAATAATTCTATACTGAGAAGTTGAATTATATCTTACCATATGTAATTAAAGAATTAGTTATTGTATGTTACAAGCTTTTGCATAGAAGGGGAAAATCCTGTGTATGATTAATTATTCTAAGTATCTTACTATACACTTATCTCTAGAGTTAATTAATCATTAGATTTTACTATAACTAGAAATTAATCAAAATTATTCTATATTCGTATTTCTATAAACATATCATTAAGAGTAAAGTAGCAAGTGAACTTAACCCGTTTCTCGTGGGATCGATCTTTTATTACTACGTTGCGATCTGTATACTTGTGGGAACTCAAAAGAGATGCAACAAATTTTTGGCGCCGTTGCCGGGGAACGGTGTTCTGTCATTTAACGAAATATTCTTATATGTGATTTACAGTTTATTTTAATTAAGATACTTACTTATTATTGATTCAAAATTTTGCAGGAATACATAATTTACGTACCTCATATGCCAAGTACCAGATCTTCAAACAGTGAATTAGAGGATTATCAGCCTGAGATAGAACAGTTTCTTCCACAACAAAAGAAGAAAAAGAAAAGAAGAAATTCAAGAGTCATGGGTGATGGAAATCCGCCACAGAGGTTGATGGACTATGTTACTCCAAGTTTAAACGGTTCACAAAAAGGAGTAGTACGTCCACCGGTAAATGCTAACCAGTTTGAGATTAAACCTGCTCTATTACAAATGATCCAAAATAGTGTTCAATTTTACGGATTACCGAATGAGGATCCTAACTCGCATATAGCCAGTTTTCTTGAGATCTGTAATACATTTAAGATGAATTCAGTTCCAGTACACGCTATTAAGTTACGTCTATTTCCTTTCATATTGAAAGATAAGGTGAAAGCTTGGTTGAATTCATTACCACTAAATTCTATCACTACCTGGGAACAACTAGCCCAATCTTTCCTGTCTAAATACTTCCCACTAGCAAAAACCGCTAGGCTTATCAAAGAAATAACCTCATTTACCCAACATGAAAATGAATCCCTATATGAAACATGGGATCGCTATAAAGAACTCTAACGAGTTTGTCCACACCATGGCCTTCCCCAAAATATATTGATTCAAACTTTCTACAATGGGGTAACGCCTTCTACAAGAGGAACTATAGATGCTATGGCAGGGGGATCATTAATGAAGAAGACTACTGACGCGGAACCCAATGAAAATAAATTTCATGAACTCAATGACAAGTTTTGGAAGAGATCAAAGATCTAGAATAAATTCCCCTCTATGGCACCCAAAGCTTAAAGAAGCAAGAACACCAATAA
Organism: Jatropha curcas; assembly: GCF_041381405.1. NCBI lineage: Eukaryota > Viridiplantae > Streptophyta > Magnoliopsida > Malpighiales > Euphorbiaceae > Jatropha > Jatropha curcas. The sequence continues at coordinate 15,818,800 of NC_143158.1, read as the reverse complement.
TAGAGTAAAAGAATAAGATAAACGCCACAAAGAATTGATAAGTTTACCTTGATTCTTGATGCAATTAGAAGAATGCAATCTCACACTCTCTAAAAACATGAACACGCCTAAGCATGAAGAAGTAGTCTTTAATTCATTGAATAATTGTTGAATAATTACAAAATAACAAGCTATTTATACTAATCTAAGAGGTCCAGATCCTTAAAGGATTTAGAGTTAGCTAAGGAGTAGGATTTAGCAAATCTAAACCAACTAAGGATAAGACTAATAAAATCATAACAACTTAAGGATTTGGAGATCTAATCCAAATCCACTAAAGATTGACTAAATCTAATCAAAATAAGGCTAATTATTCAAGGGTGGACGAAATATTGGAGGCCCAACCCATTAGCATTGTAAAAACACAAAAGAAGCTAACTAACTAATGAGAGGCAGACAGTTGCACGGTCCAGGGTGTGCCAAGGCGCACGGGCGTGCGCGCATGTATGAGTGTTCCTCGCGAGAGGCAGAGAAGTGCACGGCCTGGGGCGTGCTGATTGGCACGGGCGTGCGCGCATGTATGAGTGTTCCTCGCGAGAGGCAGAGAAGTGCACGGCCTGGGGCGTGCTGATTGGCACGGGCGTGCGCGCATGTATGTGTGTCCCTCGCGAGAGGCAGAGAAGTGCACGGCCTGGGGCGTGCTGATTGGCACGGGCGTGCGCGCATGTATGTGTGTCCCTCGCGAGAGGCAGAGAAGTGCACGGTCTACGGCGTGCTTCTACAAGCCTTCAAGTCAAAGTTACTGTAGAAAAAAGTCAAATTTACTATAGCAGACGTGTCCAACTCAACATGTGCTTTCAATAATGTGAGAAACTTAGGTGTTCCCCATGCTTCCTTGAACTTTATGGTTGAGTGGTATCGATTCCGTATCATACCCCCTTTCCTCGAAAAGATTCGTCCTCGAATCTTAGTTAGAAGCTGAGGTATCCATGCTCTCTTGATCTCCATGGTTGCTCCATACTTCTTTGCATGATTTCTTGTAATTGATCCACTAGGTAGCACTAATGGATTTTTCATGTTGTTCTCCTTGCCCCCTTGAGTTCCATGGATGAGTGATGGCGGATTCGTATCATTCCCCCTTTCCTCGAAAAGGTTCATCCTCGAATCTGCATTAATGTCAAAAGGCGACAAATTACTAACATTGAAAGCAATGAAAACATCATACTTACCTGGTAAGTCTATCTTGTAGGTGTTGTCATCAATGTGCTCCACAACTTGGAATGGTTCACCTCTACGTTCATCAAACTTAATCTTTCTTTGGTTGGGAAACTTTTCTTTGCGAAAATGTACCCAAACCCAATCACCTGGTTTAAACACAACATGTCTTTTTCTCTTGTTGGCACGGTTGGCATAGCTTTTGTTCTTCATGTTCATATGAACCCTAGCCTTAGCGTGCATCTCCTTCACCAATGTAGGCTTTTCTTCACTTTGAGGAAATCCCTACAACAAAGAAACAGAACTAGAAGGTAGAGAAAAAGTGTTAATGTTAGTCAAACTATGCAAAAACTCCTTAAACTGAATCATCAAGACTGGTCTACCCTCTCTCTCACTATTTTGGATTTCTCTCTTTTTCACATACACAATTTGTTTCTCTTTTTCACTCACAATTGGGCCATTAATTTGTTTTGTTATTTTTGTGGCCTCTTTCTCTTTCTCCTTACTCTTTTCACTCTTTTGTTATGTGGCCTCTTCCTCCTCTTTTTCTTCACTCTTTTCACACTCTGGTTCTTTTGAACTCAAAGCCTCATTCTCATTTTCTTTCAAGGTCGAAACCTCTCTTTCTCTCTCAATTATCTTCCTTTGATCTTCATATACTTCTTGAGGTGATAAAGGATCAAGAACCATCTGTTTATCCTCAATTGAAGATTGGCAATCTTCTTTTGGAAATACATCTTCAATTTCTTGCTAAGGATCAACAAACATACTTGGCAAAGATGGGTTAAGATCATTGATGGTTACACAAACTTCTTTGCACAAAGGTACAATTATAGGTTGAATTTGTTTTTCCTTTCCTTCCCCCTCTTTCTTTTTATTTTCACTTATCATGTTTTCACTCATTTTACTTTTACTTTCTTTTTCTTTATTGACAGTCTCAAAACTCATCTTTTTCTTTTCATATTGGTCTTCATACACTTCTTTTGAGAAAGATGAATTTGAATCAGTCATCCACCCATCCTTTGCGAATGAATACCTATTGAGGTAATCCACACTTTTCCTTTCTTGCATCCTTCCTGAATTATTGTTCGAATTCCTAAAGTAGCAATTAGGATTATCGACCTCCTCATCTTTAGGTATTTGAAATCTGGTTAGTGTAATACTAGGACGAGCTCTTGTTGTATTAGAGCGTTGGGCAGCTTTAATCTCCTTCAAACCCTTTCTCATATCTTGGAAGAAACTGTTGAAGCTTTCAAACTGTTCTTGGATTGATTCCATTACAAGTTTTAATTGGGAATCATCTATTTGACTTTCATCCTCACTATTATTTGTACTCATGGTTAGTATTCAAAAGAAAACACAAAAGATTTGGGTTATTGATAAGTCACTCCCTCACGTGTTTACACTCTTTAATCACTCCTTGCAATTCTTCCAATTGAACTTCAGAATCTTAGTTCAACCAACCAACTCAAAGATGATGTTTAGAATCAAGGAATAAAACTTAACAATGAAAGCAAGCACAAATTCTAGAATGAAGACTCAAAACGTGATGGATAGTAGCACAAGAGTATGAATAATGCACTACTGTAATTATCAATTAGAGTGTAGTGAACAAGCAAACACACCCTAATAATGTAATAGAAGCAATAGAAAGCTCACACAAAAACAAGAAACTAGAATTTAAAAGACAATATTAGGATATAATGTATGAATTTAGCTTACTACAAAGCAAACCAAATATGGACCTAATTAATTCTACCCAAAACAAAGCAAGTAATCAAAGAAAAACAAAAGAAAACAGTTTGTTTAATAGGTTCAGAACCGTGCACGGGCGTGCTAGATGGAGCACGGGCGTGCGTGTAAGATCTTAGTCCAACAAGTGGAAGTCAGAAAAGTGCACGGTTGTGCTTGAGGTGAAGCACGGGCGTGCTGCCTTGTGTCCCTTTTAATGCAACCCAATTTAAGTAGGATTCTTAGATTTGACAAGGATTGTAGTAGATTTTGCTCAATCTCAAAAGATATGGTCAACTAATTTTTTGTTATCTTATCCAGAAGTAGTTAAGATTGGATTTTATCACAAGATTATAGTGGATAACTAAATCCCATAAAATATGGTCAAATCCCTTTAGGATTAGGAACAATCCCACTAAATATGGTCAAATCTCCTAAGGATTAGGAATAATCCCACAAAATATGGCAAAATCCCACAAAATAAGGTAAAATCCCTTTGAATTAGGATCAAATCCCTTGGATTCAGGAACAAATCAAGATCCACACAAGCAATTTCAATGGTGGACGAAATTTTCTTTTTATACTCTTTTTTTTTTTTAGTCAACAAGATCTAAGATCTAAACTTCCAGAATTGAAACAAGCACGAAATTACTAAATTTAATTGAAGCAAAAACGAATTAAAACTAAACAAAAGAAAACAATCACACAAAGAAACAAGATGAAGAAGAAAACAAACAAAAGAACAATAAGAATAAGAAAACAAATAAACACAGATCCTAGAGCTAAGATAAATAAGAATTTACCTTAATCTTTGGCTCTGATACCAAACTGACGCGGAACCCAATGAAAATAAATTTCATGAACTCAATGACAAGTTTTGGAAGAGATCAAAGATCTAGAATAAATTCCCCTCTATGGCACCCAAAGCTCAAAGAAGCAAGAACACCAATAATAGAGTAAAAGAATAAGATAAACGCCACAAAGAATTGATAAGTTTACCTTGATTCTTGATGCAATTAGAAGAATGCAATCTCACACTCTCTAAAAACATGAACACGCCTAAGCATGAAGAAGTAGTCTTTAATTCATTGAATAATTGTTGAATAATTACAAAATAACAAGCTATTTATACTAATCTAAGAGGTCCAGATCCTTAAAGGATTTAGAGTTAGCTAAGGAGTAGGATTTAGCAAATCTAAACCAACTAAGGATAAGACTAATAAAATCATAACAACTTAAGGATTTGGAGATCTAATCCAAATCCACTAAAGATTGATTAAATCTAATCAAAATAAGGCTAATTATTCAAGGGTGGACGAAATATTGGAGGCCCAACCCATTAGCATTGCAAAAACACAAAATAAGCTAACTAACTAATAAGAGGCAGACAGTTGCACGGTCCAGGGCGTGCCAAGGCGCACGGGCGTGCGCGCATGTATGAGTGTTCCTCGCGAGAGGCAGAGAAGTGCACGGCCTGGGGCGTGCTGATTGGCACGGGCGTGCGCGCATGTATGTGTGTCCCTCGCGAGAGGCAGAGAAGTGCACGGTCTGGGGCGTGCTATCTTGCACGGGCGTGCTTCTACAAGCCTTCAAGTCAACGTTACTGTAGAAAAAAAGTGTCCAACTCAACATGTGCTTTCAATAATGTGAGAAACTTAGGTGTTCCCCATGCTTCCTTGAACTTTATGGTTGAGTGGTATCGATTCCGTATCAACTACTAATGATGCAATTGAGTTACTAGAAGAGAGGCTAACAATAATAGCATATGGCCAACCGAAAGGACTCAGGTAAGTCATTCTACTGTTAGTAATGAGTCTTCTTCTTCTTCAAAGAATTCGGTAAAGAAAGTGCATGAATTAGATCCCTTAACTATGATGCAAGCACAAATTTCTGCTTTGTCATATAAAATTGATAACTTAAACATAAGTAAATCAACATCTCTTATTGTGACAATTGTAGTCAAAATGGGCATGTGTCAAATGAATGTAATTATAAGCATCCGGTTATGGAGGAACAAGTGAATTATGTTCAAGGACAAGTTCGCAGTCCATATTCGAATACTTATAATGCTGACAATCGAAATTATCATAATTCCTTTTGGAGAAACCATGATAATCAAGATAGGGGCAATCAGGTTAGTCAATCTCAAGATAGACTAGGACAATTGACTAGTAAAATTGATAAATTTTTGGAGGGAATTAACCAAAAGATGAGTAGTCAAGATGATAGTTTTAAATGGTTAGAATCATAGTTTGACAAGTTATTCAAAAACCATTCATCATCCATACATAACTTGGAGGTAAAAGTAGGGCAGCTTGCAAATGCTATTTCCTCACGTGAAGTGGGAAATCTTCCTAGTAATACAGAAAAGAATCCTAGGGAAAATGTAAGTGCCATTGCCTTACGAAGTGGAAAAATAGTAGATAAAGTAGTTCCTTCGGGTATTGATGCTAATGTTTTGAATAATACAACTGTGGAGCCGGTTTGTGAACCGAGCATTGAAGTGAATAGTGCAGGATCAAGAGAACAAGAAAAAGGAAAGGACAAGGAAAAGGATAATGTTAAGGCTTATCAATCTAGGCCACCTTTTCCACAAAAGGCTAAAGAAGCAAGAGCAAGATAAGCAGTTTTTAAATTTTATTGATAAATTGAAAAATTTGCATATCAACATGTCACTCATGGAAGCTATTACACAAATTCCAAACTACGGTAAGTTTCTTAAAGAATTGATCTCGAAGAAACGGAGTTGGGAAGATGTGTGAACAGTCACTCTGACTGAGGATTGTAGTTCCATAATCTCAAGTAAGCTACCTACTAAACTCAAGGATCCAGGAAGTTTCACTATACCATGCAAATTAGGTAAAGTAGATTTTCCTAGATGCCTTTGTGATTTAGGAGCAAGTATTAATTTGATGCCATTATCTCTCTTTAAGAAATTGGGTTTAAAAGATGAAGTTAAGAGAACTAATATGGTTTTACAACTTGCTGACCAATCTATTAAAAGACCCTATGGTATCATTGAGGATGTACTTGTTAAGGTTGACAAATTTATTTTTCCAACTGATTTTGTCATACTTGATTTTGTTTATGATAAAAATTGTCCTCTTATTTTAGGAAGACCATTTATGAATACAGGGAGGGCATTAATTGATGTTTCAGAAGGAAAATTAGTCCTTAGGATAGGTGATGATGTCATTGAATTTCATATAGACAAAGCTATGAAATATCCTATGGATAAGGGAAATTGCATGAGGATTGACATAGTTGATGCATGCATATAGAAAATGTTTGCCTTGGAAAATGTTGAAAAATATGAGAAAGAAAATGCAAACATTGAAGAAGAGGAGTTTATAAATTTAAGACCTGAAATGTTACTCAGGGAGCATGAGCCTTTGCCACCATCAATTGAAAGTCCACCAATAGTAGACCTTAAAGAGTTACCGAGTCATCTACGATATGCTTTCTTAGGTAAAGATCACACACTTCCTATAATTATTTCCAACAAATTAACTATAGATCAAGAAAATGATTTGTTAAAAATTGTTAGAAATAGGATTAAGAGTATAGGATGGCAAATTTCTGACCTTAAAGGGATAAGTCCAAATCGAGTCATGCATTACATCAATCTTGAAGATGGACATATACCTAAGGCAGAAAGACAAAGGAGACTTAATCCTAATATGAAAGAAGTAGTGAAGAAAGAAATTATCAAGTTATTAGATGTAGGAATAATATACCCAATTTTAGATAGCCAATGGGTTAGTCCAATTCAATGTGTGCCTAAAAAGGGAGGAATGACTGTAGTAAAAAATGAAAATGGTGAACTAATCCCTACTAGAACCACTACAGGTTGGAGGGTATGTATTGATTATAGGAAACTCAATTCAGCTACAAGAAAAGATCATTTTCCATTACCATTCATAGATCAAATGTTAGAACGAATTGCTGGTCATGCTTTCTATTGTTTTCTCGATGGATATTCTGGATATTTTCAGATTTATATCTTTCCGAATGACCAAGAGAAAACCACATTTACTTGTCCATTTGGTACATTTGCATATAGACGCATGCCTTTTGGATTATGCAATGCACCTGCAACATTTCAACATTGCATGACCGTAATTTTTAATGACTACATAGAGGAAATTATGGATGTATTCATGGATGACTTTTCTGTTTATGGTGATTCATTTGAAAGTTGTTTGAAAAATTTAGACCTTGTTTTGTCAAGATGTGAAAGTGCTAACTTGGTTTTAAATTGGGAGAAATGCCACTTTATGGTTGATGAAGGCATTGTTTTAGGGCACAAAATAAGTAAGGAAGGAATCCAGACAGATAGGGCAAAGATAGAAGCCATAGAAAAGTTACCTCCTCCTACTACGGTTAAAGGTATAAGATCTTTTCTAGGCCATGCGGGATTTTATATAAGGTTTATAAAAATTTTTTCTATCATTGCTAAACCTCTAACTAACTTACTTATTAAAGATGCATCTTTTGATTTTTCTCCAGATTGTTTGAAAGCTTTTAATACTTTAAAGAATGCATTAGTAAGTGCACCTATTATGGCAAAACCCAATTGGGGATTACCATTTGAAATAATGTGTGATGCTAGTGATGTTACTGTTGGATGTGTTTTAGGCCAAAGACATGATAAGAAATTGCATGTGATATACTATGCTAGCCATGTTCTAACTAGTACTCAAATGAATTATACAACTACTGAGAAAGAAATGTTGGCTGTGGTATACGCATGTGATAAATTCAGATCATATTTGTTAGGAGCCAAAGTCATAATCTATACTGATCATTCTGCATTGAAATACCTATTTGCTAAGAAAGATGCAAAACCATGTCTTATTAGATGGGTATTATTATTGCAAGAATTTGACATTGAAATTAAGGACAAAAAGGGTTTTGAAAATTTAGTTGCTGATCATTTATCACGTTTGGAAAATGAAGAAGGACCAATAGTAGAATCTACAATTATGAATGAAAGTTTTCCGGATGAAAATTTAATGTTAGTACAACATGTTCACATACCTTGGTATGCTGACATTGCAAATTTTCTAGCTTCTAACATAATACCTCCAGATATGACTTATGCACAACGAAAGAAGTTCTATGCAGATGCTAAAAATTTCTTATGGGATGAACCATTCTTGTTTAAGATATGTATGGACGGTATGATTATAAGATGTGTAGGGGAAATAGAAATACAAGATATACTTATGCATTGTCACTCTAGTCCATATGGAGGGCATCATGGAGCGAATAGAACTGCTTCAAAGGTTTTGGAAAGCGGCTTTTATTGGCCTACTCTATTTCAAGATGCGCGTATATTTGTCTCTCATTGTGATAAGTGTCAAAGGGTTGGCAACATAAGTCGGAAAGATGAAATGCTTTTATCCAACATACTTGAGGTAGAAATATTCGATGTATGGGGAATCGACTTTATGGGACCCTTCCCTATTTCACAAGGTAAAAGTTATATCTTAGTAGTTGTCGACTATGTTTCCAAATGGGTGGAAGCACAAGCTTGTGTTACAAACAACGCCAATACAGTGGTCAAATTCTTAAAAGCACTATTTACCAGATTTGGAGTTCCAAGGGCAATCATAAGTGACGGAGGTACGCACTTTTTAAATAGATCCTTTGAAAGCCTTTTGAGAAAATATGGAGTACACCACAAGGTATCTACCCCATATCATCCACAAACTAGTGGTCAAGTGGAAATTTCAAATCGTGAGCTTAAATGGATTTTGGAAAAAACTGTCAATTCATCACGGAAGGATTGGTCACTTAAGCTCGATGATGCACTTTGGGCATATAGAACGGCATTTAAGACACCAATTGGGATATCTCCATACCATTTAATTTATGGTAAGGCATGTCACCTACCCCTAGAATTGGAGTATAAGGCATACTGGGCAATAAAGTCTTTGAATTTTGATTTAAGCAAGGTTGGCTACAAAAGTAAACTTCAGTTAAATGAACTTGATGAGATCAGATTATTAGCATATGAAAATGCCAAGTTGTATAAGGAAAGAACTAAGAAATGGCATGATAATCAGATTCGAATCAAATCATTTAAAGGAGACAAAGTGTTGTTATTTAATTCAAGACTACGCCTATTTCCTAGAAAATTGAAGTCAAGATGGAGTGGACCATTTGAGGAAATCAAAGTTTCAAATCATGGAGCATTAGAATTGAAAAATCTATCTAATGGCTCCACATTTATGGTCAATGGACAAAAGTGTAAGCTTTATTTGGGTGATAAAATTAATGATCCACCACAAGTAATATTTTGAATCAACACAATAGGTATGTATAATATCAATAACTAATTAATATACTTTGTTTATTATAACTTACTATTTTATTATTTGTTTTATAAAAAAAAAAGAGGGAACTCATCAAAAGTCAAGTGTGCAGGAAATTTTTTGCAGGGAACTGAATTCGCGAGCGCGAATATAGAAGGCGCGAGCGCGATTGTTGCAACAAAGAGACAGAAGGTTTTTAACCAACATTCGCGGTCGCGACAATATAAAGCGCGATCGCGAGTTCTCCACAAAGACAGTCAGAAGCTTCAAGATCCCCTCTCGCGGTCGCAACACCATAACCTCGCGAGCGCAAGTTCACTGCAACACAAGTCAGAAGCATTGAGATCCACTTTCGCGATCACCATCATATCAAGCACGGGCGCGATTAGGGTACAACAGAGGTCAGAAGCACGGAGACAACCATTCGCGAGACCCGAATTGCATACGCGATCGCGACTCCAGCAAAATTACTAGTGCGACACCAGCAATTACTAGCGCGATTTTCCAATGGTCAGAACTCTCAACTGCCCTCTCACATTCAAATTCAATTCTTCTCCTTCCCAAGATATTCAAACCTGCAAAAACTGTAAATAACCTTTTAAATCCAATCAAAACTCTTCCTTTTCAACTTCCCCATTAACTACTCAACCCTATCTTTCCCTAAATTCATCTATATAAGAGTTTCCATTCCCCTCTTTACAAACCCCCAAACTCTATCAGTGCAAAACCAATTCCCAGCAACCCCCTTTTCTGTGTTTCTTGAACGAAAAATCTCCATCCAAACTCTCACAATGCCATTCAAACAAAAAGCCAAGATGAACAAGGAAGGATCTTCCTCCTCTGCACCAGCACGAAGGGATTTGGCCTCCAGGTATAAGGCTCCTTTCCCTATATATACTATGGAGGAAGGAGAATGTTTCACCCGCCTTGCCAAATGCAATTTCACAGGTATGTATCTTCTTGACCAAAACTTTTTACAAAATACTGGCATTTTAGAGAAAGTTCAAAAATATTTAAAAACTCTAAACTTTGAAATATTTAGTCAATTGAAAATTCCTGAGAATGCTAAATTGAGTTTAGAATTATTGACTACCATTGATTGGGTAGGTGACACTAAAATAGCCATCAAATTTAGAGTGGATGGAGAGGAATTAACTGTGGATTATGATAAAATGCACCCATGGTTAGGATTCCCCAGAAATGGATTTGCTTCTAAACCGAAAGGTTGGAATGCGACTTCCGTTTGGGAAATGCTGACAGGTCAATCGTCTTTTACTCCTCGAAATGCCGGAAACAAATGGATTAAGGATGAGAGTTTTTTATACCTGCATAAATATTTGTGTTATGCTTTGTTTGGACGAGTGGAAGCCTCCAAAGTCCAAACAAGAGACTTGTTTGTGTTGGAATCTATTTTGCAGGGAAAACGAGTGGATATTGCAGGCATGGTGCTCGATACAATATACAACGCCTCTCGTCATCAAGGCAAGGTTACTTTAGGAGTCGGTAGCATGGCACCTATCTTGGCATATGCTGCTCGTATGCCTATTCCACCCTATCAGCCCCAGCCTACAGACATTTTTCGGTATATGGATTGCGCCTTCTTGAAAAAGACAGGTTTATTTGAGGAAGTGAAAACAGGCACCACAGTACTCTATTGTTGGAAGCCATGGGAAAGAAGAGTCGGGCACAGTGATTGGGATGAAGGAACCTCTGATGCACAAACGCAAAGACAGCGGAAAGGCAAAGCACCAGTCACATCATCTTCTCACGCAGAAGAAGAAGAAGAAGAAGTCGCTGGATGGAAGCAAGTGTTGAGTAAAGTGGAAGCATTACAGCAGTCACAGGAAACTTTGCAAGTCACCGTATTTGACATGGGACACAAACTGCACACAATCCAGAAAAACCACGAATGTATGGAACGGAAGTGGATGAAATATTTCACAACCAAAACATCGAATTCACTCCGTCACCTCCAGGTTCTCCGGAGGCCTAAGGTTTTTCTGTCCCTCTTTAGTTTTTCTTTCTTTTTTCAGTGTTTTTGTGTGTTTATGTATTTGCCGTGTGTTTTATTTGCATTTCTCCTCCCACAATGAGGACATTGTGTCTTTTAAGTGTGGGGGAATGGAGACCTACATTTTCATTTCATTTCATTTCATATATATAAAAAAAAATTGTGATAATTAAAAAAGTCAACTTCTTTGCCTTAGTTCAATGTTTTAGTCTCTACATGTTGATTTGTTTGTATTTTGCTTGTTGAAATAGAAGTCTTGAATAATATACCATGATTAAAGAGATTTAAATGCTTATATGAACTTAAAGTATTAATATATTACATATGACATATTGAAATTTTCATTAGCAAATATTAATCTTTAGTTAACTATCTAGACATTATCTTTTGCTTTAGAGAAGCTTGAATCCTCACTTGAATGAAGAATAGGAAGAAAAGGGAAATTAAATACTTGTATGTTTCAAGTCAATAAAGGATGAAGGTATTTCAAGAGAGAAAAATATACGATAGAGGGAATAGCGGAAAATCCGTTCTAAAGCAAAGTGGTATGGAGCATAAAATGCAACCACTTACCATTTACATTCCCACATATCTTGAATAAAAATGATAGCAAAAGAAAAATGTGGTATGGAGCATAAAATGCAACCACAAAAGAAAAGAAAAAATATATATAAAACAATGAAGTGGTATGGAGCATAAAATGCAACCACTTAGTGAGATAGAAAATAGATTACCTAAAAAAGCCTTGAGATAAAAAACAATACATGTATGCTATCTTAAGTACTTCCTATTTTGCATTCTAAGGATGGAGGATTGCCTATCTCATATTTTAAAAATGACTAGATTTCTTATACTTCAGATTTTTGTTTGCTATATTGAAAAGTTTTTCATGTCATATGAACTTATACTACTTAGTTCATAAATACATCAATCTCTTGTCTTTGGTAGACTACTTAAGAAGTCTAAATCAACGAGTAAAAATAAACATGATCAATATGAAGTTCAAAAAGAAGGATGAATATTTTGCTTAGGGACAAGCAAAGAGCTAAGTGTGGGGGAATTGATAGCCTCGCAAAGCGGGCAAATTTTGTTATGTTATTTTCATTTAAATTGCATGAATGCATGATGTTTTTTTATATTTTACGTTTGTTCGTGTTGTTTTTGTTTCAAAGTAATTTTAGGAACACAATTGGAGCAAAGGAATGAAAAAGCTTGCTTTGTACAATGAGACCAAAACAAATTGATTAAAAATAGAAGAAGTTCCTAAATCAGCCTTCACGACACGAAGCAGGTCGCAACAAGAAAAATGTCCAAGTCGCGAGCGCTACTTACACCCAGAAGACTCAGCAGGAAAAGAAAAGTGCAAGTCGTGGGCGCGACATCCACATGCGCGAGCGCGAGAAGCACTCCTGAGAGTCAGAAGGATTGCAAGCAATATTCGCGAGCGCGACTTCCACATGCGCGAGCGCGAGAAGCATTCCTGAGAGGCAGAGACATTTAAAGCCAAAGTTACGAGCGCGACCTTTAACCTCGCGAGCGCGAGTTGAGATTTCCAGGAGACATAATTGCTGTCCTTTCATCAAAAATACATATCTTTCCATGCATGGGTCGGGACTCTTCCCAAGAGAAGTCACCTCAAGCACCTTTTGGCCAACCAATCACCACCATAACCACCATCACTCTCCTCCTCTATAAATAGCAATCAAAGTGAAGAAAGAAAGCATTCATTCATATTCAGACTTAGATTCAGAAACAGAAAAAACTTAGATTGTATTAAGAGAAGTGTGATAGTAATACTTAGAACGAGTTGACGAGAGTCACTTGTTATTGATTGTGCCAAGAACATCAAGAAGTTCTGTAACAGACTGATTTTCTTTTAGTGTCGGTAATAGTGATTTACCGGTCTGTGAATAGTACCATCGGTCCGGGACTTGGTATTATTTTAGTCTGGAAAAATTACTATGCCTATTTAATATTTTATTTACTATTTTTGGAGCATGTTTGCATGATTTAGGCGGGTAGAAAATATTTAATTAATATTATTGGAGAGTTTGTCTTAAATGCATAATATTTCTAGTGTGGTATATTAAGAAATAAATGAGGAATTATTTTAGTGGAGTTAATTTAATTAATTGGTGGAGTTAAATAAGAAGTAGAAGAGAATTATTTGAGGAATATTTAGAGCCATTGGATGAGATTACTTAGAACTTGATCTTAGCCACACATTTGCCATGAAATTAGGAAGTCAAATTTGACTTTGGCACCTTAAAGTAACACCACAACATTTTTTCTTTCTTCTCTTCTCCTTCTCCACGCCATTTCCATCTTCTTCCTTCTTCTTTCATTTTCTTCATTTTCTTACCTCCAAATTTACCACCAAAATACCTAATTAAACCATAGAATATGACTTAATTCTTAAGAATTAAGTAGTAGAAGTTGAGATTGGTGATTAAAAGCAAAGAGAAGTGAAGTTACCATTGAAGCAAGTAAGTTGTGGTTTTTGAGTTTTGTGAATTGTTAAGTAGAATTCATGGTTTAGACATGTTATTGATGCATTAAATCATGCTCCAACTATTTCTTTTGCCAAGTTTTGCTTTTAATGTTGATTTCTCATACTTTGAAGAGGTTGGAGATCCATCCTCAAAGGGTAAAGAGAAAGCCAAGGAGTAAGGCTTTCCAAGCTTATTCAAGCTTGTTAATAAGGTTAGTGCAATAATCCTTTCACTTGTTTAAGTTGTTTTTACATGGTTAGGTTTTTGAATGAATTTTGGGAACTTTGTATGTTTTGGTTAACTTGCTGAATTTAATGTTAGATATGTTCTGCCGTGGGATTGGAACTCATTTTCGACCCCTTTATACTTTCCATTTGTTTCTGACTTCTTCATGGACGTTGTAGCTCTATTTCTCAGCTTTCCAAAACATATTCTTATGTCTAATTCCAATACTTGTAGCTCAAGTTATGATTTAAATACCAAAACTGGTTCTGTTATGGTGTCTTACCTATATATCCGAAATGATTGTCCATTTTGACCACTCAAATGGCAAAATAACGTCTTATGTTCTTCATAAAATTTGTACCTTTACTTCTTATCTTTCCAACCCATCCTCTTTTGTCCAATTTGAAGATACATAGCTCAACTTATGGCTGAAACACCCAAACTGACTCTGCTGTGACGGGCTACATGCATCACTAAATTGAGTGCCCATTTTGACCACTATAATGACAAGATTAGGCTCTGATTTACTCATAAAAGTTGTTTCCCTGTGTCTTGAGACTTCTCTCGTTCTGGATTGGTTTCATTTGAGTGTTTGGTTAAGGAGGAATTCAATAAACATTGGACTTGGTTCTGCTGAATCAGGTCTGCTCTGTTGGTCTGTGTTCCTAGCTTTTTTTTGCTATTTTACCGATTGATCTGGGCTGTGGTCCCTTCTGAAAATTTGTATAATTTTGTCTTAAATTTCTAATGAATTTGATTTCATTCAATTTGGAGGCTCATAACTCAAATTATATGTTAAAAACCCAGAAAAGGTCAAGTTTATGAAAATGCTGAAAAGTTCTTGATTTTTGTACTTTTATACTATATTAAGTATATATATATCTATTGTGTTTTGAGTAAAAATTTTGAACTGATGGTACTAAGAAATGAAGAGGTTTTGATTAAGAATTATTGCTTTTGTGAAAGAATGATTTTGATTTGGGCTCTACTATGCATGATTGAGACGTGGTATGATGAGATGAATTTTGTTATTGTGAAGCTATGATCATATGCTAGGGTTATCAGCCCTTATAAATAGGCAGACGCGCTTATTTGTGTGATGGGGTGGTGCTTTCATAGGCCACAGTGGTGCTTTCATAGACCACGATTGTGTGATGGGGGTGGTGCTTTCATAGGCCACGGTGGTGCTGTCATAGGCCACGAGTATGTGATGGGGGTGGCGCTAATATAGGCCACGATCAAATCTGCTTATATTCATTCTGCATGAGTATGAGCCTTAATAAAAAAATGAAATTTTATTGTTGCTATAAAAGAATGAAGACATATTTGTATTTATAATCTTCTCATTGCTTTCAAAGTATTTTAATTAAATGAATGCGATTTCAGTATTTATATAGTTGAGTAATTTACGATTTGCCTTGGCTATTCTTGTAAATTTAATTGTTGGTTATTTAGCACCACTGAGTCTTCCACTCAGCGCGTTGATTTTTATCACGCGCAGGTCAGGAGCAGAGGGTGTTCTTCAAGACCAGAGGAGTAGCATTAGAGCAGATATCACATTTTGGGTAGGATATTTTGTAAATGGTGATTTTTGGCATGTATATAAATATTGTGTTGTGGAGGTTGGATATAATAAGTTTATAATGTATTAAGAGTTATGATTATTTAAGGAAATAACATCTTATTATATTTTTGGTGTATAATGATTATAGATTCCTTGAAAAGAATGTGTTTCAAATATTATGCGTATGTTGATGGATATTTAAAAGTGCTTGTGGTATGTTGTGTTGAATTGGAGTTTTGGGGGTTTGGAGAAAATTGGAAGTGTGTATATTTTCTTTGTGTGGCAAGTTAATTTTTAGGGGAAACTCTTGCGAAATTTTCGTAGGAATTTCCTTAAACATTATTTTTGTAAAAACAAAAAAAAAAAAAAAACAAAATGTTGATTACTTGCCTCCTTATGAAAATTTAACCACTTCTAATTTGTGATCTACCTTTAATAAGTGACATAAGACGGTGCTCCGGCACCGATTGTGGCATCCGCCGTCTGGTTCTCCAGGATTGGTCGGTGGGTGTTACATTTTGTGGTATCAGAGCATAGGTTTAGACGATTCTAGGACATATGATTTGGTATGAGAGTTTATCCAATTTGGAGTAATGACATAAGTGATTTAAGTTAAATACATGCCATATGAGTCTGTTTTGGGAATCTCTCTCTGATGCGAATCTGCTGGTCTTTGTAGGTAGTTAGTGATGTCTCAGCCCCTGCCGGATGAGGAGGTGGACAGTTATGCTCCTCCAGAGGGTGCTATGTTAGAGGGTGGTATGCCAGCTGGTGGTGTTGCTGGTGGCATTTTGGGTTCCGATGCAGAGCGCCTCGGCTGTAGGGCAGGCTACTGCGGGTCCAGCGGGGCCTAATCAGGGTGATTTGGTACAACAGTTGGTAGCTGCATTGAGGCAGGCTGCGAGAGCTGTTCCCCAGGCTCCAGTCGCACCAGCCCCTGTTCCAGTTCATTCCCCGGTAGAGAGACTGAGGAAGTATCGTGTTGAGGATTTTATGGGTCGGAGAGATGATGATCCTTCTGCAGCAGAATTCTGGCTCCGAGCTACAGAGAGGGTTTTGGACCAGATCAGTGTACTCCTCCAGATAGATTGATTTGTGCTGTTTCCTTGCTGAAGGAAGAGGCTTACCTATGGTGGGAGTCTATGGTTAAGACAGCGAGAGCCGAGGATGTTACTTGGGATTTCTTTCTCTCTGCTTTTAGGGAGAAATATGTGGGGGAGCTATACACGGATCAGAGGATAGCAGAGTTCCTTGACCTTAGGCAGGGATGGATGATTGTCTCCGAGTATGAGCGGGAGTTTCTGCGGTTGAGTAGGTATGCTTCTAAGTTGGTCCCTACTGAGGCAGATCGATGTAAGCAGTTTCGGAAGGGGTTACTGGATGAGTATAGGATGCACTTGACATCCTAGCCCCACACCACATTAGCAGGTTTGGTGAAGGCTGCTACAGAGCTTGAGATTATTCGGAATGAGAGACAGGCCATAGGTTAGAGGATCCAGCAGAGCAGTCAGTATAAGAGATTTCAGAGTGCTACGTCTGGACAGACTTCAGGCATCCATTCTAGTAGCAAGAGATTTAGAGGCAGACCGCAGATGGGGGTCAGACCGGGCCAAACAGTTGGTCGGGGTATATTTACGAGATCAGCTCCTCCGGCTTCATCTGTTGCTAGTGGTGGAGGTGCTGCATGGTCAGGTCTACCAATTTACAGTCAGTGTGGCAGGAGACATGTTGGGGCATGTTGGGGAGCTACGAGAGCTTGCTATAGATGTGGATCCACTGAGCATATAATTAGGGATTGTCCTATGACTATGACTCGTCCAGCTCACCAGGTTGGGAGGCCAGCTCCCTATGTTCAGAGACGCAGAGGTAGAGGCCGTAGTGAGGGATATGGTACTAGGAGTGAGAGACCAGTTTCTGAGACTGTGGAGAGACCAGAGGCTAGAGCATAGGCGAGGGCTTATGCCATCAGGACCAGGGAGCAGCGGGATGCGATCGACGTCATTGCAGGTACCGTCTCTATCTTTGACACTTTTGTACTTGCTTTGATGGATCCGGGCTCCACGCATTCATACATATGCATACATGTGGGTAGACTGGGTAGTATGCATGCTGAGACATTAGAGCACAGCGTTGAGGTTACTAGCCCTTTGGGTCAGAGTATAGTAGTTGATCGGGTGTATAGAGATTGCCCTGTAGTCATTCATGGGTATGTATTTCTGGGTGATTTGATAGAGTTGCCTTTTCGGGAGTACGATGTGATATTGGGTATGGATTGGTTGTCTAGACATGGGGTCATTGTTGATTGTACACGTAAGAGGATTACGCTTCAGACTCCATCTGAAGAGGAGATTGTAGTTGAGGGGGAGAGGATGGATTACCTCTCTAATGTTATTTCAGCTAGTATTGCTAGAAGATTGATCCAGCATGGTTGTGAGGCCTACTTAGGCTCTGTACTTGCTCCAGAGTCAGAGTCTCCTAGTGTCCATGATATACCCACAGTATGTGATTTTTCGGATGTGTTTCTAGAAGAGTTGCCTGGTTTACCTCCTGAGAGAGAGGTTGAGTTTGGTATTGAGGTTATGCCTGGTACTACACCGATATCCATTGCTCCGTATCGGATGCGCCTGCTGTGAATACTCAAATTTTGAGGCTCGAAAAGCCTGTTTTCCCGGACTGCAAACAGTCCGG
Organism: Jatropha curcas; assembly: GCF_041381405.1. Classification (NCBI taxonomy): domain Eukaryota; kingdom Viridiplantae; phylum Streptophyta; class Magnoliopsida; order Malpighiales; family Euphorbiaceae; genus Jatropha; species Jatropha curcas. The sequence continues at coordinate 15,800,575 of NC_143158.1, read as the reverse complement.
CCGGACCGGAGGCCATTTTGGACATTTACCGGAAGTATGCCAATATGGTACTTGAAACGTCCGAAAAATTGCGAGGATCGCAGAACTGGTCCCGGAATATTTTTTGGAGGTACGGAACTCCCGAAAAAGCCATTTGAACAAAAAATAGCAAGTCCGCCGGACCCCCGGCGGCGGAGGCTGCCCTCGCGGCGGCAGCTGCCGCCCTCCAGCCCGTTTTTTTCTATAAATACAGCCCCGGGCACTCAATTTTACTCACTCAATCTGTGTTGACGGATGCTCCTTCTCCCCTACGCTCCTTGCGATTCTTTTACTGCTTTTCTGCATTTAGCATAGGCTTTTATTTTGCTGTTGTGATACTTGGTCACTTAAAATCGAATTAATTTTAATTAATATTCCTCTAACGAGGAGCTTAATCTGGAGTTTTCAAGCTGAAACTAAGAAGCGGTCGCCGATTAACTCAGGTAATAACTAAACCCTGTCTATTTAATTTCAGTATTTCATGCATATTTCTCTTCTACTCCTAATTCTACAACTGCATTCACACCACCATAATCATTTTGGCAGCAAACTACCTTAAGTAAATAAGCTTAGGCTAAAATGCCCGGTTAATCAATAATCGTGGTATGCATGCCAAACACCGACAATATTGGCTAAAGCCTAGTTAATTAATAGCTATGGTATAATCGCCTTTATTTCGAACAGTCCGGCTTAAGTCCAATTAATTAATAATTGTGGCTAAATGGCCTTAATCAAACATGTTTTTTGGCAATAAATTGCCTATATTGCAATTCAATTGATCACTTTTGGCAAACAAATTGCCTATAAGTAGATTAATCATTTTTAGCGACAAATCGCTTAAATCAAAGCTTTGGCAAAATGCCTTGAATTAATCAATCTTTTGGCTAAAAGCCTTAAATCAATCATTTTGGCGACAATCGCCCAATCAACACTTTTTGGCAAACAGATTGCCTGAATCAACTCATTTTGGCTAAAAGCCTTCAAACAATCACTTTGGCAAACCAATTGCCTAAATCAATCTTTTGGCTAAAAGCCTTCAAATAAACATTTTTGGCAACAAATGCCTAAAACATCAAATCAATCAACTCTTTGGCAAAATGCCTAAACAAAATGCACAAAGCATACACACACTCATGCATTAAGCATACCCATTCAAAGCCCTTTAAAAAAGGCCTATCGAACTACGTTGACTTTGATCTTCCATTCAAACGGAAGTACGTAGGCACGTTCGGGATTTAACCCCGAGCGGCAAGTTGAAATCACTTGAACATTTCATTGGTCCAATTACATCTTTTACCTTGCAAAGCATTCATTCATCGGTTAGTTCATCAACATGACATAGTCTCGGGATCCACCTCGGGTTCGTAGATTGTGCCTTAAACATTGGGATAATTAATCTAGTAATTAGGTTAATTAAAATTGGAGTCAACTTAGGGTTTTTTCCTAGTTTACCCTAAAATAATTAAACAAGGTGGCGACTCACACATTCACGTGCATTTCTGCCCTTAGTCATATGCATTATATGCCTATGTTTTCGGGGGAGGGTTCACAGTTTGGCGACTTCACTGGGGACTTGTGTAATCGTTTTACATAAAATGGACTACAATTGTTGTGTAAACTAACCGGCCCTTCATCAGGGTATTATTTTACTATGCTTTGTTTTGCAGGGTTGTAACGCCCCATTTTTTCCTGTGTTTCAATAGTAGTTTACCGGTCTGTGAATAGTACTACCGGTCCGAAAGTTGGTATTATTTTTGGTCCGGAAAAATTACTATTTATGTTTTATATTTTATTTAACATTTTTGGAGCATGTATGCATGGTTTTTATGGGTAGAAAGTAAGTAAGGAATATTTTTGGAGAATTTAGATAATTAGTGAATAGTGAATTATGGTGTTATATTAAGTAAGGAAATTTGAGCAATTATTTTTATGGAGGAAATTTGAGGAATTATTTTTATGGAATAAATTAGAGAGTTTTGTGGAGATAAATAATATTTTGAAGGAATTTAATTGGAGAATATTTGGAGAAAAGACCAAAACACCCTCTTATTTGAAGAAAAGACCAAAATACCCCTTAGTTGCTTTAATAAAGCAACTATCAATTATTGAGCACCAACTTTTGCCATCTTCTTCTACTTCCACGTTTCCTCTTCCTTCTTCTTCTTCTTCTTCTTCTTCTTCTTCTTCTTCCTTTTCTTCACTTCTTACTTAGTAAATACTTAGTAAACACATCAAATTCACCCATCCAACTTGATTTAAGTACTAAATCTTAGAGAGTGAAGCTAGAGAAGGCATTTTTGGTGACTAATTTCAAGGAATTTGGTGATTTTCCTACTTGGGTCAAGTAAGTGATTTTATGATAATCTCATTATTTTTGGGTTTAGAGTTGTCTTTTAGCATATACATGCTTAATCATGCTCCAATTACTTCTTTTATTTGTTTTCTTTGTTTGATTTTGAGTTTCTTCCATGTAGAGGGTGGAGAGCCTTCTAATAAGGATAAAGGGAAGACCAAAGCTTGAGAAGCTTTGATTAAAGCTTTTTAAAGCTTGTTTTGAAGGTTAGTGTTCATAAACACACTTACCTTACTCAAATTTTGATTTTGTGCCTTTATGCTATTATGTGTATATCTTGAGATTTTGTATGAAATGATTGATTTGTTGAATTTCGGTTGCCATTACATGCTCTTGGATGATGTTTGATGAGTATTTATGTTGTGGTAGACATTTCTACCTTGTATCTTTGTGGTTCATGTTCCTTTCATGGCTCAAGTAAACTGAATTTGGGAAAAATGAGATTTTGAGTGAGCTTTAGGACCATTTTTCGGTCCTTTCTAGTTTCCATTTGTGTCTGAGTCCTGCATAAAATTTGTAGGTCTATCTCTTAGCTTTCCAACCCATCCTCGTGTGTCCAATTTGGAGATATATAACTCAACTTATGGCTGAAAAACCCAAACTGACTCTGTTTGTGTCGGGCCACATGCATCACTGATTTTAGTGCCCATTTTGACCACTAAAATGACAAGATTAGGTTCTAAGTTCTTCATAAAAGTTGTTTCCCTGTGTCTTGAGAATTCTCTCGTTCTGGATTGGTTTAATTTGAGTGTGGGGTGTAGTAGGAATTCAATAAACAATGGACTTGGTTCTGCTGAATCAGGTCTGGTCTATTAGTCTGTGTTCCTAGCTTTGTTTTGTTACCTTTCATATTGATCTGGGCTGTGATCCCTTCATAACATTTGTAGGATTTTGTCTTATCTTTCTAATGACTCTGATTTCATTTAATTTGGAGACCCATAACTCAAGTTATGTTTTAAAGACACAGCAAAGGTCAATGTTACTTTTATGCTGGAAATTTGCTATGTTAAGTCATTTTGTTTAAATATGAGAATTTTTATGAATTACTTAAGTGTAAATTAAGTTTTTATTATGAGAAGACTAAAGAACATGAATTTTATGAGAAATGTTTTTGGGCTCTAATATACTTGGTGTGGATTTGATGCATGATTTGATTTTATTATGTATGATGAGCATGCTCGGCATTTGATGCCATTATGATAAGAAGCTATGATCATATGCTAGGCACGTGGGTGTCTTATGTTAGGGCGGACGCGCTCTATATGTTATGAAAAGGTTGGCGACCTAAGGCCATTATGAATAAGCTATGAAAACTTATCTGCTTCTTTTTCTCCTAAGTGTATGTGAGCCCTTATAAAATATTTTTAAGTGAAATAAATGAGATACATTATGTTACTAACTCTTAGTTTACCATAACTTATTTATGATATCAAATGAATTTTTAAAGCATGATGTGTTGGTGTACATATGTAATACATGTTCAAATTTAATGATTTTATGTATATAAATGATTTGTTTTTAAGTATGTTGTCATCACAACATTGGTTTGTTGTGTTTATGAGCACCACTGAGTTTTAGACTCAGCGCGTTGATTTTATCACGCGCAGGTTGGAGATTGGGCTTGCTGCTTAAAGACCTGAAGAGTAGCATCAGAGCTGAAGAGATCTTTTGGTAGTTGATTAGTATTTTATGTAACTAAAAATTATGGCATGTATAACGATTACATTTTTGGAGACTATATTATTTAATTTATAACTTAAGCATGTTGTTGTAAATTATTTTGGTGTATATATTGGGAGAAACATTTGGAACTTATTTAATAGTTAGAATATTAGATGTTGATATATTTAAATGAATGTATTTAAGTGATGAATATTATAATGTTATTGAGGAACTATGGAGTTATGAAATTATAGAAGTGCTTTTGTGTTGTTATTGGAGTTTGATGGGGTTTGGAGTTTGAATTTGGGAGTGCTTTGTATTCATAAGTTTGGCAACTTTTATTTTTAGGGGAAACTCTTGCAGTTTTTCTGTAGGATTTTCCTAAATCATTTTCAAAAGAAAATACTATTACTTGCTAAACTTGTGCATACTAAGTCACTTCTAATTCATAACATGATTTTTTTGATTTATATGTAGGTTAGGACGGTGCCTCCGGCACCGAATGTGGCATCCTCCATTGGGTCTTTCGGGATCAAGCGGTGGGTGTTACATTTAGTGGTATCAGAGCATAGGTTTAGGCGGTTCTAGGACTATATGCATATATAGGAATTTATCTATTTTGAAGTGAGAGTATGAGTAATTTAAGTTAAATACATGCCATATTGATTTGGTTTGGAACTTCTCTCTGATGCGAACCTTTTGGTCTTTGTAGGAGTTGAGTGATGTCTCAACATTTGTCTGATGAGGAGGTGGATAGTTATGTCCCTCCTAGTGATGGTATTCCTGTTGGCGATGCCGCTAGTGGTGCTGTGGGTTCTGATGCAGAGCACGCCTCGAGGGTGGGGCAAGCTGCTGCAGGTCCTGCTGGGCCTAACCAGGATACATTTGTTCAGTAGTTAGTTGCTGCTTTGAGGCAGGCAGCGGGAGCTGTTCCCCAGGCTCCAGTTGCTCCAGCCCCTGTTCCAGTTCGTCCCCCTATTGAGAAACTGAGGAAATATGGAGCTGTTGAGTTTATGGATAGAAAGGATGATGTGGCTTCTGCAGCAGAGTATTGGCTCCAGTCTGTGGACAGGATATTGGACCAGATGCAGTGCTCACCTGTAGACAGTTTGATTTGTGCCACTTCCTTATTGAGAGAGGAAGCTTACCAGTGGTGGGATACTGTATCACGGACAGTTAGTGCTGAGCAGAGGTCTTGGGACTTCTTTCTTTCTGAGTTTAGACAGAAATATATTGGGGAGCTTTACATTGATCAACGTAAAGCTGAGTTTTTAGAATTAAAGCAGGGCAGAATGTCTGTGACTGAATATGAGAGAGAGTTCATCCGATTGAGCAGGTATGCTACTGAGATGATTCCTACTGAGTCTGATAGATTCAAGCGCTTCAGGAAAGGCTTGCATGATGAATATCGCATGCACCTAGTTGCTCATCCTCATACATCATTGTCTTCCCTAGTGAAGGCAGCTTTAGAGCTTGAGGAAGTGAGGAATGAGCAGCAGGCTAGGAGGCAACGGAGTCAGCAGGGTCAACAAAAGAGGTTTCAGGGTATGGTATCAGGATAGACTTCTGGGGCTCAATCTAGTAGTAAGAGGCATAGAGGTTCATCATAGACCTGGTCTAGACCGATTCAGAGACATGGACAGGGTACCCATGGCAGAGTAGCTCCACAGACCACATCTGTTGCTAGTGGTGGAGGTGCTACATGGATTGACATTCCGACATGTCCTCAGTGTGGAAAGAAGCATCCCGGGGTTTGTAGGAGATTTTCTGGGGCATGCTTTCGATGTGGGTCTACAGAGCATTTGCTTCGAGACTGCCCCATGACTTTGGCTAGTGCAGCTCCTCAGGTAGGGAGGTCGGCTCCTTATGTTTCGAGAGGCAGAGGCAGAGGCCGTGGTGATACAGGAGGTACTGGGAGTCAGAGGCCAATTTTAGAGACAGTGGAAAAACTTGAGTCCAGAGCACCTGCTAGAGCGTATGCTATCCGGACTAGGGAGGAGCAGGATGCCCCAGACGTTATCATTGGTACATTCTCTCTCTTTGATATTTCTGTATATGCTTTGATTGATCCTGGCCCTACTCATTCATATTTATGCATACATGTGGGTAGATTGGGTAATATGCATGCTGATATGTTAGAGCATAATATTGAGGTTACTAATCCCTTAGGTCATAGTGTCATAGTTAATCGGGTGTATAGAGATTGTCCATTGGTAATCTATGGCCATGTGTTTCTGGGAGATCTAATAGAGTTGCCTTTCCGGGAGTTTGATGTGATCTTGGGTATGGATTGGTTATCTAGACATGGAGTTATGATTGATTGTAGACTTAAGAGGATTACACTCCAGACTTCATCTGGTGAGGAGATTATAGTTGTGGGTGAGAGGTCGGATTACCTCTCTAATGTTATTTCTGCTTTTACTGCTAGAAGATTGATCCAGCATGGTTGTGAGGCCTACTTAGCCTGTGTACTTGCTCTAGAGTCAGAATCTCCTAGTGTCCATGATATACCCACAGTATGTGATTTTCCGGATGTGTTTCCAGAGGAGTTGCCTGGTTTACCTCCTGAGAGAGAGGTTGAGTTTCGTATTGAGGTTATGCCTGGTACTGCACCGATATCCATTGCTCCGTATCGGATGGCGCCTACTGAGTTGAAAGAGTTAAAGATACAGATTCAAGAGTTGCTTGATAAGGGTTTTATTCATCCTAGTGTATCTCCGTGGGGTGCTCCAGTATTGTTTGTAAAGAAGAAGGATGGATCACTTAGATTGTGTATTGATTACAGACAACTTAACAAAGTTACTGTGAAGAATCGGTATCCATTACCTCGGATAGATGATTTGTTTGATCAATTGAGAGGAGCTAGTGTATTCTCGAAGATAGATCTGAGATCAGGTTATCATCAGCTAAGGGTGAAGGCATCAGATGTACCTAAGACTGCTTTCAGGACACGTTATGGTCACTATGAGTTCTTGGTAATGCCGTTTGGTTTGACTAATGCTCCTGCAGTGTTCATGGATTTGATGAACCGGATCTTTCATCCTTACTTAGATCAGTTTGTGGTTGTGTTCATTGATGACATCTTGGTATATTCTCAGACTAGAGAGGATCATGAACACCATTTGAGAATTGTACTTCAGATATTGAGAGAGAGACAGTTGTATGCTAAGCTGAGTAAGTGTGAATTCTGGTTGTCTGAGATTGCTTTCTTGGGTCACATTATTTCTGTTGAGGGTATTAAAGTTGATCCGAAGAAGATAGAGGCAGTGCTTGAATGGAAGCCACCTAAGAATGTGACACAGATTCGGAGTTTCTTAGGATTGGCTGGTTATTATAGAAGATTTGTCAAGGGATTTTCTCTCATTGCGGCTCCTTTGACTAGACTTCTTTAAAAAGATGTCAGATTCGAGTGGAATGATAAATGTCAGAATAGTTTTGAGAAGCTGAAGACGATGCTTACTGAGGCTCCAGTGTTGACACAGCCAGTTTCGGGTAGACCGTATGATGTGTATAGTGATGCTTCACATAATGGATTGGGTTGTGTGCTTATGCAGGAGGGTAAGGTAGTTGCTTATGCTTCTAGACAGCTTAAACCACACGAGAAGAACTACCCTACTCATGATTTGGAGTTAGCAACTATAGTCTTCGCTTTGAAGATTTGGAGGCATTACTTGTACGGTGAGAAATGTCATCTATATACGGATCATAAGAGTCTCAAGTATTTGCTTACGCAAAAGGAGCTTAATCTGAGACAGCGCAGATGGTTAGAGCTACTTAAGGACTATGACTTCACCATTGATTACCATCCGGGTAAAGCTAATGTGGTAGCAGATGCACTTAGTAGGAAGTCATTGGTTGCTTTACGTGCTATGAATACTCGATTATCTGTAGCTAGTAATGGTGCACTCGTGGCAGAGCTTATGATTAGACCTAGTCTACTTCAGCAGATTCGAGATGCACAGAGGGATGATGAGACAATTGCCTTGTGGAAAGACCTAGTCAAAGATGGAAGGAAAAAGAGATTTATGATTAAAGATGATGACTGCTTGTACTTTGGGGATCGGATTTGTGTGCCTAAAATTTCAGAGTTGAGAAAGAGTATCTTAAAGGAAGCTCATAGTAGTCCCTATGCTATGCATCCTGGCAGTAATAAGATGTATCAGGATTTGAAATCACAGTATTGGTGGCCGGCGATGAAGAGGGATATTACAGATTATGTGTCGAGGTGTTTGACGTGCCAGCAAGTGAAAGCAGAGCATCAGTTTCCTTCTAGTTTGTTACACCCTACTTCTATTCCAGAGTGGAAATGGGATAAGGTTACTATGGATTTTGTGACTGGATTGCCTTTAACTCTTAAAAAGAAAGATGCTGTATGGGTAATAGTTGATAAACTAACTAAGTCGGCACACTTTCTTCCTGTTAGAACCGACTTCACCATGGCGCAGTATGCAGAGCTTTATATAGATGAGATAGTGAGATTACACGGGGTTCCTTCTTCCATCATTTCAGATAGAGATCCGAGATTTACTTCTAGATTTTGGAAGAAGCTACATGAGACCTTGGGTACTAAGTTGAATTTCAGCACAGCTTTTCATCCTCAGACAGATGGTCAGTCGGAGCGGGTTATTCAGATTTTGGAGGATATGCTAAGAGCTTGTGCTATTGAGTTTGAGGGCAGTTGGGAGAAGTACATTCGACTTGTAGAATTTGCCTACAATAACAGTTATTAGTCGAGTATTCAGATGGCCCCTTTTGAAGCACTATATGGTAGGAGATGTAGGACTCCACTGTGTTGGTCAGAATTGAGTGAGGGCAAGATGGTAGGTCCAGATTTGATTTGGGGTACAGAAGAAAAGGTCAGAATTATCAGAGATAGATTGAAAGCAGTTTCAGATCGTCAGAAATCTTATGCGGATTTGAAGAGGAAAGATATAGAATATGCAGTGGGAAATAAGGTTTTCCTTAAAGTATCTCCGTGGAAAAAGATATTGAGATTTGGCAGAAAGGGTAAGCTTAGTCCTAGGTTCATTGGTCCATATGAGATAATTGAGCGTGTGGGTCCATTAGCCTATAGACTAGCTTTACCACCAGACCTGGATAGGATACATAATGTTTTCCACGTATCTATGTTGAGGAGGTATCGATCCGACCCATCACATGTAATATCAGTGGAATCTGTGACTATAGAGCCAGATTTAACTTATGAGGAAGAACCAGTGAGGATACTTGCTAGGGAAATCAAGGAACTAAGGAATAAGAGAATTCCGTTGGTAAAGGTTCTTTGGAGAAACCATAAGACCGAGGAAGCTACATGGGAAAGTGAAGATATTATGAGACAACAGCATCCTCATTTGTTTAATTCAGGTGAATTTCGAGGACGAAATTCTTTAAGGGGCGGAAAACTTTAACGCCCCATTTTTTCTTGTGTTTCAATGGTAGTTTACCGGTCTGTGAATAGTACCACCGGTCCGGAAGTTGGTATTATTTTTGGTCCGGAAAAATTACTATTTATGTTTTATATTTTATTTAACATTTTTGGAGCATGTATGCATGGTTTTTATGGGTAGAAAGTAAGTAAGGAATATTTTTGGAGAATTTAGATAATTAGTGAATAGTGAATTATGGTGTTATATTAAGTAAGGAAATTTGAGCAATTATTTTTATGGAGGAAATTTGAGGAATTATTTTTATGGAATAAATTAGAGAGTTTTGTGGAGATAAATAATATTTTGAAGGAATTTAATTGGAGAATATTTGGAGAAAAGACCAAAACACCCTCCTATTCGAAGAAAAGACCAAAATACCCCTTAGTTGCTTTAATAAAGCAACTATCAATTATTGAGCACCAACTTTTGCCATCTTCTTCTACTTCCACGTTTCCTCTTCCTTCTTCTTCTTCTTCTTCTTCTTCTTCTTCTTTTTCTTCACTTCTTACTTAGTAAATACTTAGTAAACACATCAAATTCACCCATCCAACTTGATTTAAGTACTAAATCTTAGAGAGTGAAGCTAGAGAAGGCATTTTTGGTGACTAATTTCAAGGAATTTGGTGATTTTCCTACTTGGGTCAAGTAAGTGATTTTATGATAATCTCATTATTTTTGGGTTTAGAGTTGTCTTTTAGCATATACATGCTTAATCATGCTCCAATTACTTCTTTTATTTGTTTTCTTTGTTTGATTTTGAGTTTCTTCCATGTAGAGGGTGGAGAGCCTTCTAATAAGGATAAAGGCAAGACCAAAGCTTGAGAAGCTTTGATTAAAGCTTGTTAAAGCTTGTTTTGAAGGTTAGTGTTCATAAACACACTTACCTTACTCAAATTTTGATTTTGTGCCTTTATGCTATTATGTGTATATTTTGAGATTTTGTATGAAATGATTGATTTGTTGAATTTCGGTTGCCATTACATGCTCTTGGATGATGTTTGATGAGTATTTATGTTGTGGTAGACATTTCTACCTTGTATCTTTGTGGTTCATGTTCCTTTCATGGCTCAAGTAAACTGAATTTGGGAAAAACGAGATTTTGAGTGAGATTTAGGACCATTTTTCGATCCTTTCTAGTTTTTATTTGTGTCTGCGTCCTTCATAAAATTTGTAGGTCTATCTCTTAGCTTTCCAACCGATCCTTGTGTGTCCAATTTGGAGATATATAACTCAACTTATGGCTGAAAAACCCAAACTGACTCTCTTTGTGTCGGGCCACATGCATCATTGACTTTACTGCCCATTTTGACCACTAAAATGACAAGATTAGGTTCTAAGTTCTTCATAAAAGTTGTTTCCCTGTGTCTTGAGAATTTTCTCGTTCTGGATTGGTTTAATTTGAGTGTGGGGTTTAGTAGGAATTCAATAAACAATGGACTTGGTTCTGCTGAATCAGGTCTGGTCTGTTAGTCTGTGTTCCTAGCTTTGTTTTGTTATCTTTCATATTGATCTGGGCTATGATCCCTTCATAACATTTGTAGGATTTTGTCTTATCTTTCTAATGACTCTGATTTCATTTAATTTGGAGACCCATAACTCAAGTTATGTTTTAAAGACACAGCAAAGGTCAATGTTACTTTTATGCTGGAAATTTGCTATGTTAAGTCATTTTGTTTAAATATGAGAATTTTTATGAATTACTTAAGTGTAAATTAAGTTTTTATTATGAGAAGACTAAAGAACATGAATTTTATGAGAAATGTTTTTGGGCTCTAATATACTTGGTGTGGATTTGATGCATGATTTGATTTTATTATGTATGATGAGCATGCTCGGCATTTGATGCCATTATGATAAGAAGCTATGATCATATGCTAGGCACGTGGGTGTCTTATGTTAGGGCGGACGCGCTCTATATGTTATGAAAAGGTTGGCGACCTAAGGCCATTATGAATAAGCTATGAAAACTTATCTGCTTCTTTTTCTCCTAAGTGTATGTGAGCCCTTATAAAATATTTTTAAGTGAAATAAATGAGATACATTATGTTACTAACTCTTAGTTTACCATAACTTATTTATGATATCAAATGAATTTTTAAAGCATGATGTGTTGGTGTACATATGTAATACATGTTCAAATTTAATGATTTTATGTATATAAATGATTTGTTTTTAAGTATGTTGTCATCACAACATTGGTTTGTTGTGTTTATGAGCACCACTGAGTTTTAGACTCAGCGCGTTGATTTTATCACGCGCAGGTTGGAGATTGGGCTTGCTGCTTAAAGACATGAAGAGTAGCATCAGAGCTAAAGAGATCTTTTGGTAGTTGATTAGTATTTTATGTAACTAAAAATTATGGCATGTATAACGATTACATTTTTGGAGACTATATTATTTAATTTATAACTTAAGCATATTGTTGTAAATTATTTTGGTGTATATATTGGGAGAAACATTTGGAACTTATTTAATAGTTAGAATATTAGATGTTGATATATTTAAATGAATGTATTTAAGTGATGAATATTATAATGTTATTGAGGAACTATGGAGTTATGAAATTATAGAAGTGCTTTTGTGTTGTTATTGGAGTTTGATGGGGTTTGGAGTTTGAATTTGGGAGTGCTTTGTATTCATAAGTTTGGCAACTTTTATTTTTAGGGGAAACTCTTGCAGTTTTTCTGTAGGATTTTCCTAAATCATTTTCAAAACAAAATACTATTACTTGCTAAACTTGTGCATACTAAGTCACTTCTAATTCATAACATGATTTTTTTGATTTATATGTAGGTTAGGACGGTGCCTCCGGCACCGAATGTGGCATCCTCCGTTGGGTCTTTCAGGATCAAGCGGCGGGTGTTACAAGGGTACCCTAGCAAAGATTAAGTGTTCTTTCTCTAAGAATGCTTAATAAGGAGAATTTGGACCTAATTGAATTTTACTTTAAATCATTTAAATTTGTTTATTTATTTGCTCGAATTGAGAATCTTTTTCTCCATTGCATAAAAAAATGAATTTCAAATGAATTTCTTCTCTCTCTGTTCAAATTTTTGAGTCTGGATAGCAAGTAGCGCTGATCGGCAGGTCTCTTTGATTATGTCGACGGATAGCCAAAGCGTCCTCCCTGTTGCCGCAAACCATCCCTAATACTTTTGGGGGTGGCCCATGAGTATGCGTACCGTTGGACCCATGCGAAACTCTTTGTTTCACATGTGGTTAGGTATATCCTTACTCAAGGTTCAAGGGTCCCTTAATAAGCCAATTCTCTATTTGTGTCATAGCCTATAGAACCTATCCTTTAGGGCTGTATGCACCCAATGATGTGAATCATTTCATTAAGACAGATTATGACGTGTTGTTGTGCACATTCACGACATATCATAAACATTAAGAACATTAAAAGGAACACAAAATACCCTTTTTAGTCATGCACAAATGGACAAAGAGTCGATCTACCTCACATCAGCTACCCTGATACACGAACCACTATACCCTAATCCAATTACCCTTATACTTACAGGTACCTACTGTACGAGTGCCTATCCAAGTTCCAGTCACGCCTACAGTGCTATCACCAACCTCACCAGCTTCACCAACTTCAACTGCACCAATGGCATCACTTACTGACATCCAAAACCTCATTGAACAATTGGAAGCCAGAATGGAGGTTAGAATGAAAGAGGCATTGGCTGCCCAGAGGACTGCCCTAATAGCTGAACTAGGTGGTGGTAATGGAAATGGGGCTTCCGCTGGGGGAAGTGGACCTGCTACCTCCAATCAAGGTCCTGCTGCTGAACCGACAAACCCTGCCCTTAACCTGGATGACATGCCCTCCAGGACTGCTTCTGAGCTGGAAGCTCAGAAAATGAGAGAGAAACTAGAACTCCTAGAAAGGTCTATTACTGCCCTTAAGACACACAAGGAAGTAGTGGACATGGACTCCTTGTCCTTGTTCCCCGAAGCAAGACTGCCAACAAAGTTCAAAATGCCCAACATGGACAAGTTTGATGGAACCACTTGTCCCAAAATGCACCTGAAAATGTATGTGGGTGCCCTCAACCCGTTCGGACTGAACAGCGAGCTCCTTGCTCAGTTGTTTCAACAATCACTCACCGGTGCTGCTCTGAGGTGGTTTGTCAGCCTGGATCGGTCTAAAATGAAGACCTGGGAAGACATCTGCAATACGTTTAATACGCAATACCACTATAATATGGAGGTTGACGTTACTCGGAGGGAACTGGAAACCACCAAATAGAAAAACAATGAACCCTTTTCCTCGTTCCTTACGAGGTGGAGGGCCAAGGCCGCCCAAATGATCAACCGGCCCTCTGAGCAAGAACAGGTGGACATAATTATAAAGAACCTGCTGCCTGTCTACCAGCAACAATTACAAACTCAGTACCTACCGACGTTCCAGTCGCTCATTGCCACTGCTACAAGTTAGAGGATTTAATTCAAATGGGGCAACTGAAAGAAGACTCGGGAACCTCAAAATACAAGAAGCCTAGCCAAGCTAGCAAAGTTCACGAAGTGGCAAGCATCACCCCCACGAACCCTTTACGTGTGGGGAATATGAGAAATGGCAGCCAGTCGAGGAGGATTTACACTGATCTCGGGATGCCAATCCTGTTTGTATTCCGAGAGGCTGTCAAGGCAAACTACATCAAGCCCTTAGAAGTGTGAACCCCTCCCCCCGAAAACATAAGGCATATAATGCATATGACTAAGGGCAGAAATGCACGTGAATGTGTGAGTCGCCACCTTGTTTAATTATTTTAGGGTAAACTAGGAAAAAACCCTAAGTTGACTCCAATTTTAATTAACTTAGTTACTAGATTAATTATCCCAATGTTTAAGGCACAATCTACGAACCCGAGGTGGATCCCGAGACTATGTCATGCTGATTAACTAACCAATGAATGAATGCTTTGCAGGGTAAATGATGTAATTGGACCAATGAAAATGTTTGAGTGATTTCGACATGCTGCTCGGGGTTAAATCCCGAACGTGCCTACGTACTTCCATTTGAATGGAAGATCAAAGTCAACGTAGTTCGATAGGAATTTTTAAAAGGGCTTTGAATGGGTATGCTTAATGCATGAGTGTGTGTATGCTTTGTGCATTTTTGTTTAGGCATTTTGCCAAAGAATTGATTGATTTGATTAGGCGTTTGTTGCCAAAAGTGTTGATTTAAGGCTTTTAGCCAAAAAGATTGATTTAGGCAATTGTTGCCAAAAGTTGATGTGATTTAGGCGATTGTCGCCAAAATTGATTATTTGAAGGCTTTTAGACAAAAAGATTGATTTAGTCAATTTGTTTGCCAAAAGTGTTGATTGGGCGATTGTCACCAAAATGAGTGATTTAAGGCTTTTAGCCAAAAGATTGATTAATTCAAGGCATTTTGCCAAAAATTCGATTTAAGCGATTTGTCGCTAAAAATGATTAATCTACTTATAGGCAATTAGTTTGCCAAAAGTAATCAATTGAATTGCAATATAGGCAATTTATTGCCAAAAAAACGTGTTTAATTAAGGCCATTTAACCACAATTATTGATTAATTGGACTTAAGCCGGACTGTTCGAAATAAAGGCGATTATACCATAGCTATTAATTAATTAGGCTTTAGCCAATATTGTCGGAGTTTGGCATGAATACCACGATTATTGATTAACCGGGCATTTTAGCCTAAACTTATTTACTTAAGGCAGTTTGCTGCCAAAATGATTATGGTGGTGTGAATGTAGTTGTAGAATTAGGAGTATAAGAGAAATATGCATGAAGTGCTGAAATTAAATAGACAGGGTTTAGTTATTACCTGAGTTAATCGGCGACCGCTTCTTAGCTTCAGCTTGAAAACTCCAGTTTAAGCTCCTCGTTAGGGGAATATTAATTAAAATTAATTCGATTTAAGTGGCCAAGTATCACAACAGCAAAATAAAAGCCTATACTAAATGCAGAAAAGCAGTAAAAGAATCGCAAGGAGCGTAGGGGAGAAGGAGCGTCCGTCAACACAGACTGAGTGAGTAAAAATGGAGTGTCGGGGCTGATTTTATAGGCAAAAATCGGGCTGGAGGGCGGCCGCTGCCGCCGCCGGGGCCGGCAGACTTGCTATTTTTCTGTTCAAATGGATTTTTCGGGAGTTCCGTACCTCCAAAAAATATTCCGGGACCAGTTCTGCGATCCTCGCAATTTTCCGGATGTTTCAAGTACCATATTGGCATACTTCCGGTAAATTTTCAAAACGGCCTCCGGTCCGGCTGGACTGTTTGCAGTCCGGGAAAACAGGCTTTTCGAGCCTCAAAATTTGAGTATTCACAGGAAGCAAGGCCGCCACCCAACCCATTACCAAGGAACTACAGAGCTGACGAATACTATGAGTACCATCAGGGTAACGGGCACAAGACTGAAGCGTGCTGGACGCTTAAGAACCGCATCCAAGACCTGGTGGACAACGGTTCAATTATTCCAAGGAGTAAGCCAAACATTAGTACTAATCCCTTACCAAATCACGGGGTAAATGCTATTGTTGCTGACAAGGAATTGATCGATCCTTTCGAACTATTCCTAGAAATGAATGACATCTGTGTCCTGGACCTGAATGACTTATCTGAAGAAGTCGATGCAATAACCAGGAGCGAGAGACAGTATGAACCACTAGTCTTGGACAAGGTCCAAAATAAGCCCTACCAGAGGGCAGAGGAGCCAAAGGAAGACCCAGTACTCTCGCAACTAAAAAAGACACAAGCTAGGGTATCGATTTGGGAACTCTTGGCATCATCCTTTCCTCATCGCCAAGCTCTTTGCAAAGCTTTGAGTCAACTTCAAACATCGGTGGAGGTTAGCCCTGAAGTGCTGGTATCCACCCTCACCCAATCATCAAAGATGCAAAGCATCGGGTTTTCCAATGATGACTTGCCCAAGGAGGGAGGCAGTCACAACGATGCCCTTTACGTCACTGTTCAGACCAGAGATAAAACTGTGCCCATGGTTCTCATTGATAATGGGTCAGCACTGAACGTCTGCCCACTAAGGGTAGCCAGCTGTCTGGGGTTGGAAGAAGCTGATCTCATTCCATTGGACCAGATGGTAAAAGCATATGACAGCACCCGGAGGGAAGTATTGGGGGTTGCTACACTAAAATTGGCAATTGGGCCAGCCATAATGGAGGTACCGTTCCAAGTAATTGACGTGCCCACCAGTTTCAACCTACTCTTGGGACGGCCATGGATACACCGTACCAGGGCAGTACCTTCCTCTTTGCACCAAAAGGTCAAATTCCCCTACGAAGGTAAAATTATAACAATTCAGGGGGATGACAATAGCCAACTGAAGAAGACAAAGGGTCAACCTCTCTTTGAGGTCAACCCTGAGGATGCCAACCTGCCCCTTTCGGGATTTCAATATGACACTGTACAATTCATAGAAGGAAAGACTGCAAACTCTCGAATTCTCTTTGATTTCGGGACGGTGCAAATAAATTGCATAGTGCCTTTGGTGCTGAAAATGTCCTACCTGCCGGGAATGGTTATGGCAAGGTCCGGAAAGACATACCCCGCACTACAAGCTTGGGAGTGTCCGGTGAACCAAGGGACCTTGCTGAAAGGACCAGGAGAAGAAAGAAGGAGGGTATGCAGATGCGGCCTTACCGTTTGACTTTGAATGGTTATTTCTGTAAACCGAGAGAAACAATTCCTTATTGTGGCTTCCAGGAACCATTCTACTTCCCGACAGCTAAGAAAATGCTGCCCGGGCTGGAAATATTTGCTGATACCTGGGATAACAAGCCAGAAGCAATAACTGAACTAGAAGACTTCATGCAGCCCAGTCTCTTTGACGAGGTTGCGGTCATCACAGGAAATGATTGGAACCAAGACCTGCTGAGCCTGATCAAGCCGTACGAAGGGCCTCTCACCAACTGGTACGCTGAGGAGGAGCACGCTGCTGATAAACCCCCTCCCGAGTCAAACCTAGAGTCAAAGTCTGCAATCAAGTCCTGTACTGAGTCTGAGTCTGACCCCGAGTCTGAAACTGAGTCAGAGTCCAGTTCTGAGTCATCTGTGTCGGATTTAGAAAATCCAGACTTCAAGTTTGATGTAATTTTTGAGGACGATTCCGTCCTAATCAATAAGAGCTTGCAAATTATTGGCTACCCCTCGTGTCTATCTTTCCAAGCATTTCCAAGCAAAAATAATGAAAAAGAAATAAATGAAATGAAAAATGAAAAAGAAAAAATAATAATTGGCAAAGAAGAAAATGAACATACATACATTGCATCTGACTGTGTGAACAGGGAACATGTCATTGAATGCTTGAAGAAGTTTGTCGATTGCTTCATGTGGAAGGCAAGTGACATCACGGGAATTGACCCGGCAAAAGCGGTGCACAAGATTCCAGAATACCCTGAGGCTAAACCGGTAAAACAGAAGCTAAGAAGGTTGAAGACAGAATGGTCCTTGAAAATCAAGGAGGAAGTAGCCAAGCAATTGGAGAATAAGTTCATAGAACCCATTGCCTACCCGACATGTAACACTCGCAGCCCAGCCCCAAGAGACCCGACGGCGGATGCCACATTCGGTGCCGGAGACACCGTCTAACATAATATATAAATCATAAAATCAGATTATGAATTAGAAGTGATTAAGTATTGACAAGTTTAGCGAGTAATTTTTTTCAATTTGTTTTTGAAATATATATATATATAACTTATGAAAAAAATTTAGGAAAAATCCTACAACAAAACTGCAAGAGTTTCCCTTTAAAAACCGAGCTCACCAAACATGTGAATACAAAACACTCCCAATTTTAAACTCTAAACCCCCAGCAAACTCCAGTAATCACCATAGCAACACAACAACACTTCTATACCTTCATAACTATAGAATCCCTTAATAGCATTTTAATGATCATCAATTAAATGCATTCATTATATATATATATATATCAAGTCCTTATGTTCTTAATCATACCAACTATCTTAAACATATTTTATGTCCAAACATTAAATAAAATCTCATGCTTTTCTCCAAATATATACACCAAACTAATTTATCATTACATGCTTACGTTATAATTCAAATAACATAATATCCGAAAATGTAATAATTATACATGCCATGATTCTTAAGTACATCAAACTAATTCTACCACTACGAAAATAGTCGCTTCTGGTCTGAAGCTACTCTTTTGATCTTCAAGTAGCAACCACGGACTTCAACCTGCGCGTGATAAAAATCAACGCGCTGAGTATAAAACTCAGTGGTGCTCAAAAATGACAAACTTACCAATGTTGCACTGACAACACACTTAAAATATAAATTTTCATCAAAAGAACATACATTTACATTTATACCAAAAGAAATATCAAATAAACTTATAATTAATAACATAAATAATTTAATTCTTCCAAATCACAAATTCATTATTTGGACATTTATTATACCAATACACATACTATTTATTTTAAAACCATGTATCGAAATATCATGCCTTGAAAATTAATTTGAGAACATAATCATTTATTTCCAAACTAAGGTTTACTGAAATAAAATAATCTTATTCATTTAAGTGCCTTAAAAATATTTTCCAAGGGCTCGCATACACTTAGGAGAAAGAGAAGCAGATAGGTTTTCATAACTTATTCATAATGGCCTTAGGTCGCCAACCTTTTCATAACATATAGAGCGCGTCCGCCCTAACATAAGACACCCACGTGCCTAGCATATGATCATAGCTTCGTATCATAATGGCATCAAATGCCGAGCATGCTCATCATACATAATAAAATCAATCTCGCATCAAATTCACATCAAGTATATTAGAGCCCAAAATCCTTGTTTTAATTCTTAATTCATAATACTTCTCATAAAACGTGTCTTATTCTTTAGTCTTCTTAAATTCATAATGTAAGCTTACTTTAGAACATAAGTAACTCATGAAAACTTCATACTTAAACATAATTACTTAATATAGGAAATTTCTTATAAATTCCTTTTCTTTTAAAACGTTCTTGAAGTCATAATGAAATTTATCATAAGAAACTTCTTATCATATAAAATCATACTTTCCTTATTCAAAATTCAAAGCACATACATCTTAAATACCCATTTTTTTTAAAACTCTAAACATATGAAAGTTATCAAAATAATCATACTTATGTCATAGATATATAGATAGCATACCATACAAAAAATAATAATTAAGTAAGCCTTACCACCCTAGAGTGCTTTGGCCTCGTAATGAAAACCAAGGGGAGATATTTCCTTCTCCAACCAAGCATACTAACATAACTCTTATGCACCAAGGTATCCATTTCTATCCTCATCATGCATTATCTAAACTAATTCCACACTTCATCCCAAAATTTCCAACAATTTTTCCCATTTATATCCATTTAAACATATCGACAATAACACTTTTCAAACTTATATCTTATTTTTGTCAAATAAATCCTCAAACATACAAATAATCAAGAGAACCTCATCACACATGATTCATACATACATTGATCCAAATAAACCCATGATTCAAGGCATAGGAAATTTCCAGCATTAATATAACCTTGACCTTTGTAGGGTTATTAAGACATAACTTGAGTTATACGTCTCCAAATGGAATGAAATCAGATTCATTAGAAAGCTAAGATAAAATTCTACAAATGTTATGAAGGGATCACAGCCCAGATAAATCTGCAAGGTAGTAAACAAAAGCTAGGAACATAGACCAACAGTCCAGACCTGATTCAGCAGAACTAAGTCCAATGTTTATTGCATTACTCCTTAACCAAACACTCAAATTAATTCAATCCAAAACCAGAGGAGTCTCAAGACATAGGGAAACAACTCTCATGAAGAACTCAGAACATAATCTTGCCATTATAATGATCAAAATGGGCAATCAATTCAGTGATGCATGTGGCCCGTCATAACACAATCAGTTTGGGTGTTTCAGCCATAGGTTGAGCTATATATCTCCAAATTGGACACAAGAGGATGGGTTGGAAAGCTTAGAGAGAGACCTACAACTTTTATGAAGGACTCAGACACAAATGGAAACTAGAAAGGATCGAAAACTGGTCCTTAATCTCACTCAATCACTACAAAAAAAACGCTATTTTGCGACCGACAAATCGGTCGCAAAATGGCAAAAATCGGTCGCTAATTTACTGTAGCGACCGATTTGCGACCGATAAGTGTCGGTCGCAAAATCACTGGTCGCAAACCAAGTTTGCGACCGATTGTGTCGTCGGTCGCAAATTAGAGACCGATAAAATCGGTCGCAAACGTGAATAAGCGGTCGCAATTTTTGGTCGCGGTTTAATTGGAAAATCAGTCGCAAATTTGGTCGCAGAAAGTCGGTCGCAATGTTTTGAAATCGGTCGCAAATTGGTCGCAAATTGTAAATTCAAAATGTTTACTTTTGGTAGCAAATCGGTCGCAAATCGGTCGCAAAAATGAAAAAAAAAATAAAAAAAAATTAAATATTGTTTTGAAACCAAAATTTTTCTGCACCTGTGAAAATTGACATAAATGCATATATATCACACACGCAATTCAAGAACAGTATAAAAATGTAATTTTTATTGTTCTGAACAAATTAAAATATGAAAATACAAATGAAAAACTAAAAAGGTCCAAAATCAAATCTATATATGCTGCTGCTCATCTGCAGGATCCGATGTCGGATCGCCGGGAGGAGTACCTGCTGGATGTGATGTAGCGCCAGGAGGGGTGACCAAGGTATCGTCTGCAGCACCGGGATTAGGATAGCCGTAATGGCCTCGTCCCATATGAAATGTTTCTGCAAAAAAAATGAAATATAGCGTTTAAACATTGTCGATTTGTATCTTGAATTGTAAACATTGAATGATGATATAACTTAAACCAAAGAATACCTGGAACTCCTCCCAATAAAAGTCTCTTGCCTCTTGTGGTACGGCATCCCATGTGTATCCTTCTTTATGCAGCTGTAGCTTGATTATCTTCAAAATTTGCCTCGCTGCTCGAGAAGATGGATATATGCTAAAAAAAAAAAACAGAAGTAAAATATAATTACACGAAAGCATCACAGTTATGAATAAGTACAAAATATATATACAAAATATGCCTGCAGAAAATTTGAATAAGTACTTACTGTCCCGCTACCAAACTGAGGGTGATACGTGGATCTGATGAAACTGCAAAAGAAATACAAAGATTATAAATTTCTAGATAATTAATATATAATTAAAATGACAGTTATGACATCTGTACCTCTAGCCATCTGTACTGCAGATATCAGAACCTAGATAAAATGAATTTATACAATTATATGAATTGTAGAACATGTGGTAAATACGAGTAAACAAAGTGAATACCATTAAAATTCTTCATTAATAATATTAATTACATATACATTTATCAATTTGTAACAGTAAAATTGCTCTAAGTTTTAAGTGTCTTCAATTTCATCTGCTTCCTCCTCCTCTTCATCAGCTTCCTCTTCTTCATATTCGTAATAATTTTCAGATGGAGTGGCCTGACCCACTGGCAACTCGCGCTTCACCATGATGTATCCATTCGTAATAATTTTCCACGAACCCATTTTTGCACAAATGAAGTTTCACTGTATCAATGTCTAAGAAGGCTCGATTTCGACACTTCTTGTGATTACATGGACACCTCAACTTATTCCCATCCATAAAACTGGGATTACCAACTGCAAACTGTATAAACGCCTCCAATCCGTTCAGGAACTCTTGTCTTAATATCCCATTGACCTCGAACCTCCAGTACATCCAATCGCGATTATTTCGCATTTTCTTTACCTAATTAACAATGTGTTTATCAAGGGTAAATTATATGTAATTGCATTAGTCTGATCTAGCCTTAAAACATGCTACTAATGTAATGTTCAATTTACACTTATAACTAACTAAGGTTATTTCTATAATAAGGGGAACTATATATAAATGTAAAAAAACTAAGTTCATTTATTCAATACAAAGGTTATATACCTACTATAATAAAGGTAAGTGTACTATTCTACATATTGAATTTATTGAAAAAAATTCGGCAGCATTTCGGCACAATACAATCAAATCTCAAATACAAAGACACTTCAATAAACACTTCTATAACATATCAACATTCTCCAAAGGCAAAATGGCCACTACTAGGCCTCCAATCCAAACTCAACATTCATTTAATAAAAACATATTTAAGAATAATAACGACAATAATATCTATAATAAAGAAAAAAATATTAATTTGGTTTGGATAAATTTTAAACTGTATCAAACCTAACCTAACTTCACCAAGAATAACCCTACATCTAGTAACTTAGGTATGACAAAATAAAATGTATACCATAGTAGTGAAAGTTTAGTTATAGCTTAAATGCGAAATTCGGTCATCGAAACAATGAAAATAGAAAATTTTATTAAAATAAAGGTATCTTTTACTACATGAGAAAAAATTCAAATTGTTATTAGTTTGGTTTATACTACTTTTAGTTGGTTAATTATACTACTTTTAGTTGGTTAATTACAATGGAAAACCTGAATTAATGGCATAGAGCCAATCATAGTAAGTGGGGTTGACAAAGAAACCAAGTTGTTGGGAAACAATAGTTATTTTCCAATTGGTTTTCCATTTCTAAAAGGGTTGCAGAATTTATCATCAAACTTTGTGCATTGTTAGTGGCTTTTAAAAAATATTGGAATCCTTTTTTATAATAATAAAAGAAGGGTGAAGAAGCTCTGAAAATGGTTGGTTGACACAACCATATCTATATATATATAATATAAAAAGACTTTGGAATGTGCATATTTTGTTAATAAAATTTACTAGTTCAAGTTTGAGGCATCTGATGCATTTTTTTTCCCTTTTTATTCTCTTAATTCACATTGGGTATAAGGAGAATGTTTGTGTGCATATATATATATATATATATATATATATATATATATATATCAAAAATTATTAGCTATCAAAAAAAAAAAAAGTTTTCAATGCTTATAATCAAACATTCTTTAGATGACCTTGTAATTTACGGAGCCTCAATTAATATCCCAGTAGAAAGATGGTGGCTTTGCGATAATAAACTAAATAAAATATTGGTGGTGGTGGTAGTTATAAACTTGTAAACACGTTTTTCCCTTATTTATTTATTGTATGGAGGTTGATTTGGAACTGATCAGGGAAGAAAAATCAGAAAACAAGTTGATGAATTTTTGGATTAATCTGGCTGCCTGCTTATAATTTAGGACCTTCAAAAATAGCAAATAAGTCAAGATTCTAAATTTCCAACTAAAATTTGAAAAATTCAAGATTTCCCAACAAATCTTTCCTAATTTTCCTTCTTCTCAATTTCCATATTGTTTAGGTTTCAGCTTCCAAACTGTGCACACCTGATAATTGAGGAACTGTAAAATATTAATCATATTGGTTTTACATGATGAAACCTCTACATGTTCTATATATTTATCTATTTTTAAAGATAGTGGCTGAAGATTCATACAGAAAGATATTTTGCAGCAGAAAAATTGGCACTGACCTGATAATTTGCAGAATTCAATTTAGATGGAGCATAAGAATTCTTGCAATCTAATTACTATAGCTAAAAGTCTAAATTTTTTTGCTAGATTATTAAAATAGTTTTATCAGTTAAGTTTCTTCTTTCCTAAATTGATCTATTGAACTCATTTAATTAATTGAATATTATCAAGTTTGAAAATCAAACCCATAAAATAATCAGCTCTTAATAATTCATAAATAAATAAAAGGAAACCAAAAGCTCACATTATCAATTTCATTTACAGTAAAACAAAAAAAACTAAACTAGTATAACTATATTAATAATAATAATAATAATAACAACAACACTAACAACAACATTAACAATATTAATAATAATAACAATAATAATAAATTGAAAAATACACAAAAATCGCAAAAAAAAAAAAAAAAAAAAAAAACATTTCGAAAAAAATAAAATGCAAACCGGCTTACCTCAAATGGTGTCCAGACGATGGCGAACGGCGTAGAGGAGTGATCGGAGCGTCGGTGGCGGCGTCACAGGGGCTGGAGCGTTCTCAGGAGGGGCTGGAGCGGCGCTGCGGACGGAGGAGAGGAGAGGAGAAGGAGAAGAGAGAAAGAAGAAGAAAAGAAAAGAAGAGGGCGCGTTTAAAGCCCTAAAATTTGCGACCGACATATCGGTCGCAAACGTAATTTAAATCGGTCGCAATTTTTTAATTGTCCGACGTCGTTTTACTACGCGAGCATTTTGCGACCGATTGGCGACTGAAATAGTCGGTCGCAAACAATCGGTCGCACTTTTATCTCATTTCGGTCCCAGAATTTATCCATTTTTTTACGCGCGCATTTTTTGCGACAGAAACACAGTTAGTCGCAAAGCGGTCGCCAAATCGGTCGCAAAGGAGTAGTAATTCAGTCGCAAACGGAGAGGCAAACTCGCGCGAATTTTCCGCGCTAAATTTTGCGACTGATTGGCAAACAGTCGCAAATCGGTCGCAATATTGCGACCGATTTTGGTCGGTCGCAAAAAGCGGTCGCAATTTGGCGTTTTTTTTTGTAGTGAATAACCCGTTTTTCCCAAATTCAGCTTACTTTAACCATGAAAGGAGCATGAACAACAAAGATACAAGGTAGAAATGTCTACCACAACATAAATACTCATCACATATCACCCAAGAGCATGTAATTGCAACCAAAATTCAACAAATCAACCATTTCATACAAAATCCCAAAATATCCACATAAGAGCATAAAGGCACAAAATCAAAAATTTGAGTAAGGTAATTGTGTTTATGAACACTAACCTTAAAAATAAGCTTTAGCAAGCTTAAATTAAAACTTTCTAAGCTCTCACTTTGCCTTTACTCCATGGTAGAGGTTTCTCCAACCTTTGGCTCAAGTAGAGAATCTCCAAATTTCTTGAAATAATTCACCAAAAATCACTTCCCAAGCTTTAATCTCTAGGATTAATAACTTAAATCAAGTTGGTTGGGGCGAATTTGATGTGTTTAGTAAGGAAGAATTGAAGAAAAGAAGAAAAAGAAGAAGGAGGAGGAGGAGGAGACGTGTAAGGGAAAAGAAGAAGAAAGAAAAATGGTTGCACAATAATTGATGGTTGACTTATATAAAGCAACAAGGGTATTTTAGTCTTTTCCCCTAATTGGATGGCTAGGATTAAGTCAAGTAATCTCATCTAATGGCTATAAATAATCTCCAAGTAAATTCCTTCAAAATATTATTTATCTCCATAAAATTCTCAAATTTAATCCTTAAAAATAATTCCTCAAATTTCCTTACTTAATATAACACCATAATTCACTATTTACTAATTATCTAAATTCTTCAAAAATATTCATTACTTATTTTCTACCCATTAAAATCATGTATGCATACTCCAAAAATATTAAATAAAATATGAAACATAGATAGTAATTTTTCTGGACCAAAATAATACTGACTCCCGGATCGGTGGTACTATTCACAGACCAGTAAAACTATTATTTTAGACACAGAACAATTAGGGCGTTACAGTTCTACCCTCCTTAAAGAATTTCGTCCTCGAAATTCACCTGAATTAAATAATTTAATCTCATAATATTTTCCGACTCAATTTAATTCTTCCTTAATCAGCTCGCACTTACTATCCTTGTGTTCTATACGTGATTCTCCCAAATGAACATCCATAATAGCAATTTAACCATTCAATATTTAAAATTTTTTTTTATCTCATAATTATAATGTAAACTTATTGTGCATACAAACCGATTAGATCCTTAATATCCTCTTTAATTCCCTTACAAGAAAAATCCATAAACGTCTCTTACTCTATCTAGCACTCAATCCAATGACCTATAAAACTCACATACCAAACATATCATCATATAAGATACATATCAAGGCATATACAATTTATAAAGTTCAAGTTCATGGAGTATCATACACTTAAATTCAATAACAAAGGTCTATACACATACATATAGTAAGATGATATTAATTTCATGTAAATATCACATTCAAAGATTTGCATAATGTAAATTCTCATAAAGCATGATGAGATTATATGAACATATCCTGAGATCATATAGCTTATTCTCATATCAGTGTTAATAACTTAATTCCAACATGATACTTAATCTCAAACACTTTCATACATATATACAGATATTCAAACATGCATACTTGCAAGTTCCACTCACGAGAAAATTAAACCAAAGGCTCAAATCGCAATACATAAAAGTAGTCATACACAATCACAAAGTTATGCAAATCATGCAATGTGCCATATAGACTATCCCAACTTGACCATTTATCCATGATTTGGTAGTTCCATCCAATTAGAATTCACTAAGTCATGGCAATTGCACTTTTTGTTTTAATCATAGCTATCTCACATAAATCCATAACTCTTCTA
Source organism: Jatropha curcas (assembly GCF_041381405.1). Taxonomy (NCBI): domain Eukaryota; kingdom Viridiplantae; phylum Streptophyta; class Magnoliopsida; order Malpighiales; family Euphorbiaceae; genus Jatropha; species Jatropha curcas. Next base: position 15,773,688 of record NC_143158.1, on the reverse strand, counting down.
TGACTCGTAAATACTTCTATTAACTATTAACCAATCTTTTCTATCATGAAAATGATCACTTATAAACTCTTGCTCATTTTGGCTTAGAATTTATTCTCATATAAACATAGTGAGATCAACACGAACCACAATTTTTTTCCATATTCATGAAATCTCAAAGTATAGAAATTCTTGTCTTGTATATACTCTGATGCATCATTACTTCTATTTCCATCAAACCTTAATAACCATGATTCCGAATTTGTCAAAAACTCTAAATAATGACATAACTAGATCCATTCTTACCTATGTAATTTATTGATACAACATTAATTCAATAGTTGGACAACTATCTCTCCATGTACGATGTCATTCATCAATTCACTTAACCATCATGGTCCAACTGTATATAACATAATTATATTAATTTCTTTATAGGAGTCATTTACTTTTTCCTCGGATCATAGAATCTCTCATTATACAAAAATCATTATTTATAACTTACATAACATCTAGAGTTCAACAAATACTTTAAACATCAAAAGACTAAATCTCGTTGAATTTAATTCAGACTTATACCATATTAAACCATAAGGTGCCACAATTCATACAAGATCCACTACTAGACACATTAAGCGTAAAGCAATTTATTTCTGACTAATAATCACAATTTACTTTTCTTATAACCATAGTAATTTATATTATCCTTGATGTATTCTTTACTCCACCAAGTAGTAATTATTTCTCAGAAGAAGAAATCACTTCTCATAAATGGCTTTAAATAATGTTTCATTCCACCAACATTATTTCTTATGAAAAATGCTCATCACCCCTTATTATAGCCAATCACATCAAATCATACATCATTTAAATCGTATAAATATCATTTATGGAAATACACCAATTAATAGTCATAATAAATTCTATCCAGAAAAATACACCAATTAATATATATATTCTATCCAGAAAAATGCTTATCTCAATAGTCACAATAAATTCCATTAACCAAAATCATGGAAACTTCATCAATTGCATATACTAAAATCAATACTCCAAGTAAATAGATTCTAATGTCCTTGAATTCGAATCATTTAGTTACTTATTAGATAACACTAGCAACTCATTCTCAACATATTCCTTCCACAAGCACATATACACACATTCATGCATTTTATGTATGCATTTCACATTCAACAAGTATTAAATAAAAAAAATAGTATGCTTTCATCATTTAACTTCAACTTAACATTTATAATCTTAAGCATGCATAACTTAACATATCTTCTTGCGCACACAACCATACAAGTTTACACTTCATTTTACATACTTAAATTATATATAAATGTTATTTTCATGTTTAATTCATAAACCACTATACTTCACAATTCATGAATCTATACAAATGAATTCATTTTCATTTATAAAACAATCTTTTCGTTTATCAAAACTTTATAAAACCATACTTGAAAATTTAATTTTGTTTTTTTTTTATATCCAAAGTTTTCAAAAGAAGGGAAAATCCTTATAGCAAAATCATTTATCCATTAGCAACATAAAAAAAAAATGCGTCTTATGGATACAAAATAAACAAACCTTTCTACACGTCAATCATGCTATCAATCTCATGGATACAAATCAATTTCGAAATTAAAATTCATATTTTCAAAACGCAAATCTCAAAATATACTTATAACACTTAGAAATCATATCAACCAAGAAAAAGAACACAAATCCTTAACGCCTCAATAACATCTCATCTCCAATAACCACCACATCGAATCCCTATCCCTTATTCTCTATGAATTTCCTCCAGAAGGATATAACCATTAATATTCAGTAGTAACCTTAATATATACTCCGCTTACCATGACACCATTCTCCAATGGCTGGTTGTTTCCAAATCAAAACAATATGGCATGTATTTAACTTAAATTACTCATACTCTCACTTCAAAACAGATAAATTTCTATGCTCTGATAAACCGATGCTCTGATACACATATAGTCCTAGAACCGCCTCAACCTATGCTCTGATACCACTAAATGTAACACCCGCCGTCCAGCCCCAAGAGACCCGACGGCGGATGCCACATTCAGTGCCGGAGACACCGTCCTAACATAACATATAAATCATAAAATCAGATTATGAATTAGAAGTGATTAAGTATTGACAAGTTTAGCGAGTAATTTTTTTCAATTTGTTTTTGAAATATATATATATATAACTTATGAAAACAATTTAGGAAAAATCCTACAACAAAACTGCAAGAGTTTCCCTTTAAAAACCGAGCTCGCCAAACATGTGAATACAAAACACTCCCAATTTTAAACTCTAAACCCCCAGCAAACTCCAGTAATCACCATAGCAACACAACAACACTTCTATACCTTCATAACTATAGAAACCCTCAATAGCATTTTAATGATCATCAATTAAATGCATTCATTATATATATATATCAAGTCCGTATGTTCTTAATCATACCAACTATCTTAAACATATTTTATGTCCAAACATTAAATAAAATCTCATGCTTATCTCCAAATATATACACCAAACTAATTTATCATTACATGCTTACGTTATAATTCAAATAACATAATATCCGAAAATGTAATAATTATACATGCCATGATTCTTAAGTACATCAAACTAATTCTACCACTATGCAAATAGTCGCTTCTGGTCTGAAGCTACTCTTCTGATCTTCAAGTAGCAACCACGGACTTCAACCTGCGCGTGATAAAAATCAACGCGCTGAGTATAAAACTCAGTGGTGCTCAAAAATGACAAACTTACCAATGTTGCACTGGCAACACACTTAAAATATAAATTTTCATCAAAAGAACATACATTTACATTTATAGCAAAAGAAATATCAAATAAACTTATAATTAATAACATAAATAATTTAATTCTTCCAAATCACAAATTCATTATTTGGACATTTATTATACCAATACACATACTATTTATTTTAAAACCATGTATCGAAATATCATGCCTTGACAATTAATTTGAGAACATAATCATTTATTTCCAAACTAAGGTTTACTGAAATAAAATAATCTTATTCATTTAAGTACCTTAAAAATATTTTCCAAGGGCTCGCATACACTTAGGAGAAAGAGAAGCAGATAGGTTTTCATAACTTATTCATAATGGCCTTAGGTCGCCAACCTTTTCATAACATATAGAGCGCGTCCGCCCTAACATAAGACACCCACGTGCCTAGCATATGATCATTGCTTCGTATCATAATGGCATCAAATGCCGAGCATGCTCATCATACATAATAAAATCAATCTCGCATCAAATTCACATCAAGTATATTAGAGCCCAAAATCCTTGTTTTAATTCTTAATTCATAATACTTCTCATAAAACATGTCTTATTCTTTAGTCTTCTTAAATTCATAATGTAAGCTTACTTTAGAACATAAGTAACTCATGAAAACTTCATACTTAAACATAATTACTTAATATAGGAAATTTCTTATAAATTCCTTTTCTTTTAAAACGTTCTTGAAGTCATAATGAAATTTATCATAAGAAACTTCTTATCATATAAAATCATACTTTCCTTATTCAAAATTCAAAGCACATACATCTTAAATACCCATTTTTTTTAAAACTCTAAACATATGAAAGTTATCAAAATAATCATACTTATGTCATAGATATATAGATAGCATACCATACAAAAAATAATAATTAAGTAAGCCTTACCACCCTAGAGTGCTTTGGCCTCATAATGAAAACCAAGGGGAGGAATTTCCTTCTCCAACCAAGCATACTAACATAACTCTTATGCACCAAGGTATCCATTTCTATCCTCATCATGCATTATCTAAACTAATTCCACACTTCATCCCAAAATTTCCAATAATTTTTCCCATTTATATCCATTTAAACATATCCACAATAACACTTTTCAAACTTATATCTTATTTTTGTCAAATAAATCCTCAAACATACAAATAATCAAGAGAACCTCATCACACATGATTCATACATACATTGATCCAAATAAACCCATGATTCAAGGCATAGGAAATTTCCAGCATTAATATAACCTTGACCTTTGCAGGGTTTTTAAGACATAACTTGAGTTATACGTCTCCAAATGGAATGAAATCAGATTCATTAGAAAGCTAAGACAAAATTCTACAAATGTTATGAAGGGATCACAGCCCAGATCAATCTGAAAGGTATCAAACAAAAGCTACGAACACAGACCAACAGTCCAGACCTGATTCAGCAGAACTAAGTCCAATGTTTATTGCATTACTCCTTAACCAAACACTCAAATTAATTCAATCCAAAACCAGAGGAGTCTCAAGACACAGGGAAACAACTCTCATGAAGAACTCAGAACATAATCTTGCCATTATAGTGATCAAAATGGGCAATCAATTCAGTGATGCATGTGGCCCGTCATAACACAGTCAGTTTGTGATACGGATCCACTACCACCCACCACCTATGGAGCTCAAGGGAACAAGGACCACAACAATGGCAATCCATTAGCACTTCCTAGTGGACCAATTACAAGGAGCCGTGCAAAGAAGTATGGAGCAACCATGTCCGTATACATTCAAGGGCAAATCACACAAGAGCTCCATGACCTTGCTTTCAACAAGTGCTATTGTAACATCCCTTCTCGGTCCACCCGTAAACCCGAATAAATCGAGACGAGACGCTACAAACTGGTTGACTGTATGTCCTGTCATGCTGACATCATCCTGTATATGAACATACTAGCATGCTGATGCTGTTATATTAATACTGTCTATAATCTTTACAAGACATGATACTAGTTACAAAATGGATTGGGCCCAACTGTGTGCCCTGTACATGCCATAAAAAGAATAACAAAATGAGTTTCTACCCTGAAGACCGAGTCTTCTACAGATGAACGGCAGCAGTTGTAAACGGACCCTCTACGGACCAGTCTCAAAACCTGCGAGTTAAACAGGTAACTCGCTGAGCAAATAAAGCTCAGTGGATATCTCAACAAGGAAAGAAACAATAAAGCACATACTTGTATATAAAGAATCATGTAGGCACACAAGGCACATATAAGCACACATATCATGATATCTTTCATTTATCTGTATGATTTATGCAATATTATGTCCAGATATCTGTATGGCTCCATAAGGTTATAGCGAAATCGAGGTGATAAGAAAAACTGTATAAACTGGATGAATACTGTATACTTGGCTGCTATGGCCCATATAATCATATCCACTCAACGGCCTGTAGCCGGAGTAACAAACTGTATGAGGCGCAGATCTGCTATCCTATGTTGCGACATGGCCTTATCGACATGGTTTCTACCTAACCTCAATGGAGCATAATGTTGGTATGTCAAAAGTATAACACAACATCATAGTAATAGTTCATCACTTCATAAATTATAATGTTCATATGATTTCACATCATTTGCATGCTTGGATGTTGTTTTGATACATGTTCTAATGTTGTCTTTTTGTTTTGAAATGATTGGATGCATATAAGTTGAGCAAAGAACCCAATTACATAGAAAAAGAAAGTCCAAAAATGCAGGAAAAGCCAAGTCGCGAGCGCGCCTGTGGAAGTCGCGAGCGCGAGATGCAGAAAATAAGAGACAGTGTGTTATCAGGCACAAGTCGCGATCGCGTACTTGAGAGTCGCGAGCGCGTAGTGTGCCAAATGAGAGACAGTGAGTTTTCATGCCAACTACGCGAGCGCGCAATGCAAGTCGCGAGCGCTTCCAGGCCAAGGGCCAACTTCGCGAGCGCATCTTGCAAGGTCGCGAGCGCGTAATGTGCCAATTGAGAGTCAGAGAGTTTGAAGTGGAAGTCGCGAGCGCGCAGTGCAAAGTCGCGAGCGCGCGACGTGCTTCCAACCTACGCAGTGCCAGGTCGCGACGCGTTTCCAGCCTGCGTAGTCTGCACTCTTTTGGTCATATCTCTCAATATACAAATCCAATTTGGGTGATTCAAAAACCCATGCAAAGCTAACACATAGAGGAACAAATAACTCTTCTATGACACTTCCTAATTCCCTCATTAAATGGGGTGAAAATCAAGATGAAGTCCTCCCCTGTTTTCAACATAAACTCAATACCTCCCCTGTTTTCTCACCACTACCATTCTCCAACATGAAGCAATATATTGTCTCAATAGCAACACACCACACAAATTCTCATGCAAAGACAATAATAAAAATCAAGAGATAACAAACCTTTACTCCAAAAACGCGTGAGCTCTGTTCTAGCTTCTCTTCTCTACACTCTTTGAACTCCCTTCTCCTATACACATCAAAATTCTGATAACTTATCTACAATATCACTCAAGTAGAGACTGAATAACAATAAGCTGCAAGTAATTCTACTTACTTGGAGAGAATTGAGGTTGCCTAATTGGATGGAGAAGTAAAGGAAATGAAGGAGATGAAGAAGATGAAGATAAAGATGAACAATGGGAAAGTAAAATGATGAGTACGGGTAAGTCATCACAAAATCAAGATAAATGATGGAAACTTACTACATGGTACCTCAATTGGGTAAAAGCTACAACTTAATACTCAAGCTTAATCTTCTAATGCAAGTAACTCCAAATCTTTATACTTTGCTCTTTTTCTCTCAATCAAGTAAGTCCACTAATAAACCCATTCTACCCCAACCGGGTTTGGTTCAACTCGACTCGACTCTATGCAAAGACTCGACTATGCAAAGACTCGACTCGGTAGGATGTCACAGCTATGAAGAACTTGAAGAAACACCTAAGTTTCTCACACTAATAGAAGCACATGTTGAGTTGGTAAGCACGCCCGTGCAAGGTGACACGCCCCAGGCCGTGCAAGCTACTGCCTCTCAAGGAACAACACATGATTTGGAGCACGCCCGTGCCAACTAACACGCCCCAGGCCGTGCACTTCTCTGCCTCTCGCGAGGGACACTCATACATGCGCGCACGCCCGTGCCAATCAACACGCCCTAGGCCGTGCACTTCTCTGCCTCTCGCGAAGGAAGTCATACAATGCGCGCACGCCCATGCGCCTTGACACGCCCTGGACCGTGCAACTCCCTGCCTCTCAAATATTAGTTAGTTAATTTTGAGTTTTTGCTTTGTTAATGGGTTGGGCCTCCAATATTTCGTCCACCCTTGAATAATTAGCCTTATTTTGATTAGATTTAGTCAATCTTTAGTGGATTTGGATTAGATCTCCAAATCCTTAAGTTGTTATGATTTTATTAGTCTTATCCTTAGTTGGTTTAGATTTGCTAAATCCTACTCCTTAGCTAACTCTAAATCCCTTAAGGATCTGAACCTCTTAGATTAGTATAAATAGCTTGTTATTTTGTAATTATAAAACAATTATTCAATGAATTAAAGACTACTTCTTCATGCTTAGGCGTGTTCATGTTTTTAGAGAGTGTGAGATTGCATTCTTCTAATTGCATCAAGAATCAAGGTAAACTTATCAATTCTTTGTGGCGTTTATCTTATTCTTTTACTCTATTATTGGTGTTCTTGCTTCTTTAAGCATTGGGTGCCATAGAGGGGAGTTTATTCTAGATCTTTGATCTCTTCCAAAACTTGTCATTGAGTTCATGAAATTTATTTTCATTGGGTTCCGCGTCAGTTTGGGTGTTTCAGCCATAGGTTGAGCTATATATCTCCAAATTGGACACAAGAGGATGGGTTGGAAAGCTAAGAGAGAGACCTACAACTTTTATGAAGGACTCAGACACAAATGGAAACTATAAAGGATCGAAAAATGGTCCTTAATCTCACTCAATAACCCATTTTTCCCAAATTCAGCTTACTTTAACCATGAAAGGAGCATGAACAACAAAGATACAAGGTAGAAATGTCTACCACAACATAAATACTCATCACATATCACCCAAGAGCATGTAATTGCAACCAAAATTCAACAAATCAATCATTTCATACAAAATCCCAAAATATCCACATAAGAGCATAAAGGCACAAAATCAAAAATTTGAGTAAGGTAATTATGTTTATGAACACTAACCTTAAAAATAAGCTTTAGCAAGCTTAAATTAAAACCTTCTAAGCTCTCACTTTGCCTTTACTCCATGGTAGAGGTTTCTCCAACCTTTGGCTCAAGTAGAGAATCTCCAAATTTCTTGAAATAATTCACCAAAAATCACTTCCCAAGCTTTAATCTCTAGGATTAATAACTTAAATCAAGTTGGTTGGGGTGAATTTGATGTGTTTAGTAAGGAAGAATTGAAGAAAATGAAGAAGAAGAAGAAAAAGAAGAAGGTGGAGGAGGAGGAGACGTGTAAGGGAAAAGAAGAAGAAAGAAAAATGGTTGCACAATAATTGATGGTTGACTTATATAAAGCAACAAGGGTATTTTAGTCTTTTCCCCTAATTGGATGGCTAGGATTAAGTCAAGTAATCTCATCTAATGGCTATAAATAATCTCCAAGTAAATTCCTTCAAAATATTATTTATCTCCATAAAATTCTCAAATTTAATCCTTAAAAATAATTCCTCAAATTTCGTTACTTAATATAACACCATAATTCACTATTTACTAATTATCTAAATTCTCCAAAAATATTCATTACTTATTTTCTACCCATTAAAATCATGTATGCATACTCCAAAAATATTAAATAAAATATGAAACATAGATAGTAATTTTTCTGGACCAAAATAATACTGACTCCCGGATCGGTGGTACTATTCACAGACTGGTAAAACTATTATTTTAGACACAGAACAATTAGGGCGTTACACGACATGGTTAGCGAATATTGTGCCGGTGCCGAAGAAAGATGGCAAAGTCAGAATGTGTGTGGATTACCGGGATTTGAATAAAGCATGTCCGAAGGACGACTTTCCCCTGCCGCATATTGACTTGTTGGTGGACCGAATGGCTGGACACGAGATGGTCTCCTTGACCGATCTTGCTGTCGGATACAATCAAATAATGATGCATTTGCCAGACAAAGAGAAAACGGCATTCATCACGGAGTGGGGAACCTACGGCTACAGGGTTATGCCTTTTGGGCTCAAAAATGCCGGGGCAACCTATCAAAGAATGGCAACGACCATTTTCCATGACATGATTCACAAAGAAGTAGAAGTGTATGTGGACGATATGGTTGTTAAATCAAAAACAGCTGAAGAACATACAACAGCACTTGAAAAGTTCTTCCTTAGACTTCGAAAGTACAATTTAAAGCTCAACCCGGCAAAATGTCTGTTTGGAGCTACATCCGGAGTATTTCTAGGGCATATGGTCAGTCAGAAGGGCATAGAGATTGACCCTTCAAAAGCCAAAGCCATTCTGGAAATGCCAGCACCGAAGACGGAAAAAGAAGTTCGGGGTTTCCTGGGAAGGCTACAGTACATCAGCCGGTTCATTAATCAATTGGCCGATACTTGTGGTCCGATCTTCAAATTACTCAGGAAAGGAGTATCCGTCAAATGGAACGAAGATTGTCAGAAAGCTTTTGACCAAGTCAAGCAATATCTGTTATCCCCACCGGTTTTACAGCCACCGAGGCTAGGAAAGCCTTTGCTATTGTACCTATCAGTGACAGAAGAAGCGATGGGTGCAATGCTAGCTCAACAAGCAGAAGATACAAGGGTAGAAAATGCCGTGTATTACCTCAGCAAAAGGATGCTAGACTACAAGCTAAAATACAATAAGATATAGAAGTTGTGTCTGGCTCTAGTATGGGCTTGTACAAAGCTGCAGCACTACCTCTCGTCCTACACCACATACGTTATTTCTGAATCGAACCCCTTGAAATTCCTTATGGAGAGGCCGGTTCTTGACAGTAAGATGGCTAAGTGGGTGTCGATGCTCGTAGCCTATGATTTAAAATTTGTACAATGGAAGGTAGTGAAGGGCGGAGCCTTGGCTGATCAATTAGCAGAATTACCGGTCGAAGACCAAATGCCGGAGGTAGAATTTCCTGATGAAGACTTGTTGAGCTTGGAAAGTGAAGTCTGGGAAATGTACTTCGATGGAGCTTCAAACTACCATGGAAATGGGGTTGGAGTCGTATTCAAAACTCCTTGTGGAGAATACGTCCCAATCGCAGTCAAATTAGATTTCGACTGCACCAACAATGAAGCCGAGTATGAAGCTTGCATAAAGGGGTTAGAAGCAGCCCTGGAAAAGGAAATAAAGGTCCTCAAGGTTTTCGGGGATTCCAATTTAATAGTCTCCCAAGCTTTGAGAAAATGGAAAATTAAGGAAGAGCGTTTGGTTCCTTACCTACAACGCTTGGACGAATTGGCTCAGCAATTCGAGGATTTATCCTTCCACTACTTGCCGTGAGCCAAAAATCAGTTTGCTGATGCTCTGGCTACTTTGGCCTCCATGGTTAATGTAGGGGGACACCAGGTCATTCGACCTCTGATAGTTCGGCTACAGAAACAGCCAGCACATATCATGAATTTGGTAGATGACAAGCCCTGGTATTGGGATATATAGAATTATCTTCAAAATGAAGCCTACCCGGAGGGATCCACTAAGACTGATCAACGGACATTAAGACAGTTAGCATCCGGATATTTCCTTACTGGGGGAGTACTGTATAAAAGAAGTTGGAATGGCCTGCACCTAAGGTGCTTTGATGAGGGAGAAGCTCAAACCATCATGGATTCCTTACATAATGGGGAGTCTGGTCCACACATGCACGGGATAGCCTTGGCTCGGAAAATCGTGAACCTGGGTTATTACTGGTCGACCATGAATGCAGATTGCGTGAGGCACGCGCAGAAGTGCCATGAGTGTCAAATTTTTGCTAAGCTGCAAAGACGGCCTCCGGTCAATTTGAATCCTATTGCTTCACCATGGCCTTTCGCAACTTGGGGCATAGACGTGATCGGGAAAATCCACCCAAAGGTTTCCAATGGTCATCAATTCATCCTGGTTGCTGTGGATTATTTCACTAAGTGGATTGAGGCAGCCTCCTATTCGGTCTTGAATGCCAAGAAGGCAGCACAGTTCGTTCGTACTAACATCCTTTGTCGGTACGGAATGCCATTCGAGATCATTACTGATAACGGGTCCCACTTTCAGAGTCAATTTTTTGATTTGTTGAAAGAAAAGAGAATCCAACATCACAAGTCCTCACCCTATCGTCCATAAACAAATGGGGCCGTAGAGGCTGCAAATAAGGCTATAAAAGTCATTCTACAAAAGACAGTCCAAAAGCATAAAGCTTGGCATGAACAGTTACCGAATGCCCTATGGGGATATAGGACTTCAATGAGAACGCCCACCGGAGCAACTCCGTATTCCTTAGTGTATGGTATGGAAGCAGTGTTGCCTATCGAGCTGGAAGTTTAGTCGGCGAGGATTATCTGGGAAAGCCAGATCAACGAAGCAGATTGGGCTAAGAATTATCATTTGCAACTCTTGGGTATGGATGAAAAGCGATTGCGAGCAATCCACCAAACTCAAGCTTACCAGAGAAGAATGGCACGACATTTTAATAAGAAGGTCAAAGACCGAAAACTGGAAGAAGGTTGTTTGGTCCTAAAGAAATTAGACAGCCAATCATAGACCCACGTGGGAAGTTTCGTCCTCATTGGGCTGGACCCTATGTGTTGAAGAAAATATTGTCTGGCGGAGCCGTCATTTTGACCGATTTGGATGGTTTGGAATTCACGAATCCATGTAATTTAGATCAGTTAAAAAGATATTTTGTATGATAAACATTGCATAATGTAAAGGAACTACATTAGACCTGATTCTCTTTGGAAAAAAGAAATTATGTCTCGGAGATATGTAGGCAGCCCTCATTAGGTACGGTCTAAGCATTAATGAAAATCATTCCATAATTCTTTCTTCTTTGCCAACAATAATAAAAAAAAGAAAAAAAAAAGTGCAAAAAAAAAAGAGAAAAAAACCCGCTAAGTCGAAAACCCGAAAGGGCGGCTTAGGCAAAAGTCGAGGCCCGCTAAGTTGAAAACCCGAAAAGGGTGGCTTAGGCAAAAATGGGTAGCTCGCTAAGTTGAAAAACCGAAAGGGTAGCTTAGGCAAAAATTAGAGCTTAAATAAATAAAGTTGGAAAATGCTTGGAAAGCTTAAATGACATTCCCAATTAAAGCAATAAAGTCAAGCAGAAAGCAAAAGAGTCTAAGAAAAATAAATAAATAATGAAGTCTAAGTCCAAGTCCAAAGCCAAAAAAAAAACATACATCCAAAATCCAAGGTCAAAGTCCCGAATAAAAAGTCAAAATAAGGGAAAAACAACAAAAGTCCAAAAGCCTATAAGAGTCTAGGTGTCCCGTCGCCTCCGTGGGGCAACATCCTCCGAGTCATCCCTAGCCGCTGAACTCTCTCCAACCCCGCCTGTCCGAGGAGCCAACACAATCTCCTCATCAGTCCTAACCTCATTATCAGCGTCAGCCTGAGCCCAATCTTCAAGTGCACTCAGCAGTGCGTTCCTCCTTGGCCTTTCAACCGTCCAGACAACGGCAATGAGCCAGGTCCGATACTCAGGAGAAGTCTGAACACCGGCAGGATTAGGTAAAGGCCTAACCATGTTATGGTCTCTAACCCAAGCCCTAAGGACAGCTCGGGTAACACCCGGAGTGATGGCCGAATCAGCTGAAATGTCTCCACAATCGGAACAGTCTGGTCTATCCCCATCTGCCTCATAACGCGTGAAGCGCAGTACCAAGTACAGTGCGTAAGGCCTAAAAGGTAAACCCGAGTATGGCAGAAGCTAACCTGGATGAAGCGGGTAATGTCATACCAGGAAACGTACCACAGTACCTCATCTGGGCCCAGCTCAATCAGCCACGAGGTCTATGCATCAGTAGATGGATGAGTGATCAGGATCCTTCGCATACGATACTGAGAAGGGTTGTAAGGCAAGGAAGTAGGAGTAGCAACCACTTGGTGTGAATACCCAAATTTTGAGGCTCAAAAAGCCAGTTTTCCCGGACTGCAAACAGTCCGGCCGGGCCGGAGGCCATTCGGAAAGTTCACCGGAAGTATGCCAATATGGTACTTGAAACGTCCGGAAAATTACGAGGATCACGGAACTGGTCCTGGAATATTTTTTGGAGGTCCAGAACCTCTGGAAAAACCCCCGGAACAAAAACCAGCAGAACCACCAGCCTCGGTGGCTCGGGCCGCTGGGTCAGGTCACCGGCCCCGGCGGCCCCGCCGCCGAGCTCAGGCAGCCCAGGGCGCCGAGCTCAGGCGGCCCGGCCGTCGAGTTCCGGCTGGGCCCGGCCGCCGAGGCTCCAGCGGCCCAACCGCCGAAACAGTCCGTTTCGCCTATATATACAGGCCCGGTGTGACCTTTCAACTCACTCAGTCTGTGTTGACGGACAATCCTTCTCCCCTACGCTCCTTGCGATTCTTTACTGCTTTTCTGCATTTTAGTTTAGCTTTAATTGCTTTCTTGCTTTGTTAAGTGGTCATTAAAATCAAATTAATTAACATTCCCTTAACGAGGAGCTTAACCTAGAGTTAAGAAGCGGTCGACGATTAAATCAGGTACATGAACTAAACTCTGCCTATTTAATTTTAGCACTTCATGCATGCTTCTCTTCTACTCCTAATAATTCTACAACTGCATAAATGCATTCACGTCATTATTAGGCAAATGAACTGCCTCAATTAAATAAATTTAGGCTAAATACCCGATTAATCAATAATCGTGGTGTTAAGCTTAAATCCGACAATATTGGCTAAAAAAGCCTAGTTAATCAATAACTATGGTGAAATTGCCTTTATTTCGAACAAATTCGGCGTATGTCCAATTAATCAATAATTGTGACTAAAAGGCCTTAATTCAAACACGTTTTTCTTGACAATAAAATTGCCTACATTACAATCCAGTTAATCAATTTTTGGCAAACACATTGCCTATAAATTAGATTAACTACTTTCAGCGATAAATCGCTCAAATCAATTCTTTAGCAAAATGCCTTAAATTAATCAACTTATTTTGGCTAAAAGCCTCAAATCAATCAATTTTGGCGACAATCGCCTAAATAATCATTTTTTTTGCAAACAAATTGCCTGAATCAACCTTTTTGGCTAAAAGCCTTCAAAATAATTAATCTTTTGGCAAAAAGCCTTAAAATCAAGCATTTCGGCGACAATCGCCTAAATCACATCAATTTTAGGCAACAATTGCCTAAATCAATCTTTTTTGGCTAAAAGCCTTAAAATCAACATTTTTGGCATAAAATGCCTAAAAATCAATCAATTTTGAGGCAAAATGCCTAAACAAAATGCACAAAGCATACACACACTCATGCATAAAGCATCCCCATTCAAAGCCCTCTAAAAGAGGCCTATCGAACTACGTGGACTTTGATCTTCCATTCAAACGGAAGTACGTAGGCACGTTTGGGATTTAACCCCGAGCGGCAAGTCGAAATCACATAAACATTTTCAATTACATCATTTACCCTGCAAAGCGTTCATTGTTTTGGTTAGTTCATCAGCATGACATAGTCTCGGGATCCACCTCGGGTTCGTAGACCATGCTTTAACATTGGGTTAATTAATCTAATAATTAGGTTGATTAAAATTTGGAGTCACTTAGGGTTTTTTCCTAGTTTACCCTAAAATAATTAAACAAGGTGGCGACTCATACATTCACGTGCATTTCTGCCCTTAGTCACATGCATTCATATGCCATAATGTTTGGGGAGGGGTTCAGAGTTTGGCGACTCTGCTGGGGACTATACTTATGTAATCTTTTTGCATAAAAGTGGACTACAATTGCTGTGTAAACTAACCAGCCCTTCTTTAGGGTTTTTATTTTACTATGCGTTGTTTTGCAGGGTACCTTAACATTGAATCAAGTATTCTTTCTTTAAGAATACGGATAAGGAGAATTTGGACTTAATTGTACAATTTAATTAAATAATTTTAAATTGTTGATTTATTTGCACGATTGAGAATCCTTTTCTCCATTGCATAAAAAATGAATTTCAAATGAATTTCTTCTCTCTCTGTTCAAACTTCTGAGTCTGGATAGCAAGTAGCGCTGATCGGCAGGTCTCATTGATTATGTCGACGGATAGCCAAAGCGTCCTCCCTGTTACCGAAAACCATCCCTAATCCTTTTGGGGATGGCCCATGGGCATGCGTACTGTTGGACCCATGCGAAACTCTTTGTTTCACATGTGGTTAGGTATATCCATGCTCAAGGTTCAAGGGTCCCTTTATAAGCCGATTCTCTATTTGTGTCATAGCCTATAGAACCTATCCCTTAGGACTGTATGCACCCAATGATCTGAATCATATCATGAACAGATTATGACATGATGTTGTGCGCATTCATGACATATCATCACATTAAGAGGAACACAAAACACCCTTCTTTAATCATGCACAGTTGGACAAAGAGTCGATCCATCTCACATCAGTTACCCTGATACACCAACCACCGTACTTAATCCAGCTACCCTTATCCTTACAGGTACCCAATATCCGAGTGCCAACATCAGTGCCAGCCACACCTACAGTACTGTCACCAGCTTCACCAGCTACACCAGTCTTACCTACAACTCCAACAACCCCACCTGCACCAATGGCATCACTCACCGACATCCAAACCCTCATCGAACAACTGGAGGCCAGAATGGAGGCCAGAATGAATGAGGCATTGGCTGCCCAAAGAACTGCCCTGATAGCTGAGCTGGGCAATGGTAATGGAAATGGGGCTTCGGCCGGGGGAAGTGGACCTGCTGCCTCCAATCAGGGTCCTGCTGCTGAACCTACAAACCCTGCCCTGAACTTGGATGATATGCCTTCCAAAATTGCTTCTGAGCTGGAACTCCTGATAGTCTCTCAAGCTCTAAGGAGATTCCAATCTGATAGTCTCTCAAGCTCTAAGAATATGGAAAATTAAGGAAGAGCGTTTGGTTCCTTACCTGCAACGCTTGGATGAATTGGCTCAGCAGTTTGAAGAATTATCCTTCCACTACTTGCTGCGAGCCAAAAATCAGTTTGCTGATGCTCTGGCTACCTTAGCCTCCATGGTTAATGTAGGGGGAGACCAAGTCATTCGACCTCTGACAGTTCGGCTCTAGAAACAGCCGGCACATGTCATGAATCTAGTCGATGACAAGCCCTGGTTTTGGGATATACAGAATTATCTTCAGTATGAAGCCTACCCGGAGGGGTCCAGCAAGACTGATCAACGGACATTGAGACAGTTAGCATCTGGATATTTCCTTACTGGGGGAGTTCTGTATAAGAGAAGTTGGAATGGCTTGCACCTAAGGTGCGTTGATGAGGGAGAAGCTCAAGCCATCATGGATTCCTTACATAATGGGGAGTCCGGTCCACACATGCACGGGATAGCTCTGGCTCGAAAAATTATGAACCTGGGTTATTACTGGTCAACCATGAATACAGATTGCGTAGGCACGCGCAGAAGTGCCATGAGTGTCAAATTTTTGCCAAGCTGCAAAGACAGCCTCCGGTCAATCTAAATCCCATTGCTTCACCATGGCCTTTCGCAACTTGGGGCATAGACGTGATCGGAAAGATCCATCCAAAGGCTTCCAATGGCCATCAATTCATCCTGGTCGCTGTTGATTATTTCACTAAGTGGATTGAGGCAGCTTCTTATTCGGTCTTAAATGCCAAGAAGGCAGCACAGTTCGTTCGTACCAACATCCTTTGTCGGTACGGAACGCCATTTGAGATCATAACAGATAACGGGTCTCATTTTCAAAGCGAATTTTCGGACCTACTGAAGCAAAAGAAAAATCAGCACCACAAGTCTTCACCCTATCGTCCACAAACAAATGGGGCAGTAGAGGCTGCAAACAAGGCTATAAAAGTCATTTTGCAGAAGACGGTTCAAAAGCATAGAGCTTGGCACGAACAATTACCAAATGCCTTGTGGGGATACAGAATTTCACTTAGAACGCCTACTGGGGCAACCCCGTATTCCTTAGTATATGGTATGGAAGCAGTGTTGCCTATTGAGCTGGAAGTTCAGTCTGCGAGAACTATCCGGGAAAGCCAGATCAGCGAAGCAGATTGGGTTGAGAATTATCATTTGCAACTCTTGGGTATGGATGAAAAGCGACTGCGAGCAATCCACCAAACTCAAGTTTATCAAAGAAGAATGGCGCGGCATTTTAATAAGAAGGTCAAAGACCAGAAACTGGAAGAAGGTTGTTTGGTCCTGAAGGAAATTAGACAGCCAATCATAGACCCACGTGGGAAGTTTCGTCCTCATTGGGCTGGACCCTATGTGTTGAAGAAGATACTGTCTGGCGGAGCCGTTATTTTGACTGATTTGGATGGTTTGGAATTCACAAATCCATGTAATTTGGATCAGTTAAAAAGATATTTTGTGTAATTGTAATCATTTGCATAATGTAAAAAGAGCTACATTAGACCTGATTCTCCTCGGAAAAAAGAAATTATATATCGGAGATATGTAGGCAGCCCTCATTGGGCGCGATCTAAACGTTAATAAAAAAATCATTTCATAATTTCATTCTTCTTTGCCAAATATAAAAAGGGAAAAAAAAGAAAGAAAAAAAATAGAAAAAAGAAAGAAAAAACCCGCTAAGTCGAAAACCCGAAAGGGCGGCTTAGGCAAAAGTAGGGGCCTGCTAAGCTGAAAACCCAAAAAGGGCGGCTTAGGCAAAAATGGGTAGCTCGTTAAGTCGAAAACCCGAAAAGGGCGGCTTAGGCAAAAATCAGAGCTTGAATGAATAAAGTTGGAAAATGCTTGGAAAGCTAACTGATATTCTCAATTTAAGCTAAAAAGTCAAATCTCATTCCAATAGCAGCCCAAAGTCAGGCGGAAAGCAAAAAGTCCAAATAAATAATAAAGTCTAAACTAGAGTCTCAAATAAAAGCCAAAAAGGCAAAACATCCAAAATCCAAAGCCAAAACAAAAGTCAAAGAAAAAAAAACAACAATAAAGTCCAAAAGCCTATAGGAGTCTAGGTGTCCCGTCTCCTCCGTGGAGCAACATCCTTTGAGTCATCCCTAGCTGTTAAACTCTGTCCAACCTCGCCTGTCCGAGGAGCCAGCACAATCTCCTCACCAGTCCCAACCTCATCATCAGCGTCAGCCTGAACCCAACCTTCGAGTACACTCAACAGTGCAGTCCTCCTTGGTCTCTCAATCGGCCAGACAGCAGTAATGAACCAAGCCCAATACTCAGGAGAAGTCTGAACACTAGCAGGATTAGGTAAAGGCCTAACCATACGATGATCTCTAACCCAAGCCCTAAGGACGGGTCGGGTAACGCCTGGGGTAATGGCTGAATCAGCTGAAAAGTCATCCATAATCGGAACAGTCTGGTCTATCCCCATTTGCCTCAAAACGGGTGAAGCACAGTACCAAGTACAGTGTGTGAGGCCTAAAAGGTAAACCCGAGAATGGTGAAAGCTGACCTGAATAAAGCGAGTGATGTTGTACCAGGAGATGAACCACAGTATCTCATTTGGACCCAACTCAATCAGCCATGAAGTCCATGCATCAGTAGTTGGGTGTGTGATCAAAATCCTCCGCATACGATACTGAGTGGGATTATAGGGCAAGAGAGTAGGGGTAGCAACCACTTGAAGGTGGTCCTTCAACCAAACCTGAGTAATGGATCCTTTCTATTACAAGGGAATAAAGTAAAAAGAGAAGAAAATGAGGAAAGATAACAAGGGGAAATACCTAGAGAATGATGGGAGAGACTGTCCAGTCATCGAACCCTAAAGCAGCCCTGTCAAGACTCCTAATAGTCTCGGCCAGCACAATGCCGCCAATGCAGCCCATATCCTCCATTTGCCGAACCATGGGGCAAAGACGCAAATCCCCAAAGCCTGGGTCCTGGTTAAACAAGAAGCCAGCCAATAAACAGAAAACCAAGGCCCGCATCCTCAGCCTCATCCGGTCTGGGTCGTCTGGGCAAGCCTCTGAGAATTCGTCAATCAGGGGCAGCAAGATTGCTTTCTGGTCATCGACGATCATAGCCCTAGCTTGGGGTCGGCTGAACTGAAACAGGGTTTCAAATGACCTAACATACCCGATTTTTACCTCATGCTTGACCAAAGGGGCATTGGGGTCACACCCTATGATAGCACAAAACTCCTCAAAAAGAGGGCACATCTCCTCCATCATGGCCCCAAACCGGAAAACGTGGGCTTTAGGATCCCAAAGTCTAATACAGGCCCGTAAAAAATCCCAATCAACTATTACACCCCTAAGAGTAATAACAGGAGAAAGACCGTACCTCCCCAAATTGATCTTTTCAACTTTGGAGAGACTCCTAGTCCAGCTGTGCATGCTATGGTTGTAGAAGAGATTCATTGTTTTTTTGTTTATTTTATTTCTTTTTTTTCTCTTTTGGTTTATTAAAAAATAAATAAATAAATAAATAAATAAATATAATAGAAAAAATAGAGAAAAAAAAAAGAGTGAAGAGAGAAGAAACTGACCGGGAACTGCTTTTCTAGCACAATTTTCGAGGAAAAGAGTGAATGAAATAAAAAAGGCCAAGAGCAGCTTTTATAGAGGAAAAAAGCCCAACCCGGTGGCCCAGCCGCCGGAGCCCGCCGGCCCGGCCGCCAGAGCCGGCCGCCACCGCCAAAAAAAAAAAAAATTTGTTTTTACATACATATATATATGTATATAATTTCCAGTGCCAAAAAAAAAAAAAAAAAAAGAAAAAATGTTCTTTTCTAAAAAAAAATGTGTATATTTTCCATAAAATGGGCGGAAATAAAATCCTATTTTCTTTCATATTTGATAACCATGCATACATATTTTCAGTACTAACCAAAGTGCAGGTACAAATAAAGTTCAGTACAGAAAATGCAGTAAGAGAAAAACAAAGGAAAGCTAGAAAATCTAGCAACTATCAGTGGCGGGGCCTCCTCCTCCTCTGATCATCAAAGGCTATCTGAGTCCAGGCCGCAGCTAGTTCTTGCTGCATCCCGAGAACCAGCTCCATCATCTGAGTGACCAACCCGACAGGAACCTCGAAATCATACAAAGGAAAATACAAGTCAATCTCAAATCTCTTATGAATCCTTTTTGTGAGAGAGATGTGTCAGGCTTTACCTCAGTGATGTCTTCGGAAGGAAGAGTCGAGCGATCCACACCCTCCAGGGAGACTTCTCGAAGAACTGGAGGGCTGTCAGGGACAAAGTAAGAAATACTGTATGGTAGACGTAAATTGGCCAGGTCTGGGTGAAGTGGCCGAGTAGCCTCCAAAATAGCCCGGGGAGCCCTGAAAGGACCTGTCGATCGGCTAGGCCCGGCCTGCGACGGACCCCCAACTGGAGTGGAAGACGTGGGATCGGTCAGGGGCCTCCTCCTTGGAGTCCTAGTCGAGGGACCCGAAGCCCGAGAAGAACAAGTGCCAAGTGGCTAAGAAGGAACTGGCCCCTGGAAATTATCAAGCCGAGATCCAATGGGTGGCATCAAAGAGATTCCGCAGAACTCATCGTAATCTCCTCCCATAAGGAGCTCCACATGTGGAATACCCTCAGTATGAGCAGCAGTGAGCACCATCTGCCTACCTGCTCACATGTCCTCAGGAGGGGAATAAGGGACAGTCTGGCAGCCTCTTATCTGAATGTCCACCCTCTCGCCCAAATAATATCGCCGCAGGATGGGGTGCGACAGGACCACCCTCCGCCGAGACAAGGCGTCTGACCGCTGGAAATCAGGATCAGCCTAAATCCAGCTCTGTAGATGGGCAGTCATTGGCCCTACTTCAGCATATAAAAGATGCAAATATGTTAATAAATCCTTTTTATTTATCATATCTAAGAATCACTAAGCACATACCTGCTCCAGAGGACAAGTATCAAAAAAGGTTCTCAGCTCCTTCAACGATTTCTTGCACCGAACGATATGAAGGTTTGATTTGTACCATCTCCAAGCCAAAGGCGCCAGCCCTGATCCGAGATCAGTCTGAAGCAGCTTTGGGCGAGTGTAAGGAAAGTACTCGAATGCCCAAGTCTGCGAAACACAAAAAAAAAAAGAGAGAATCAGTGGAAAAAAAATCAAGAAGAACAGAAAAACACAGAAAAGAAGAATGTTCTTTACATTACCTCCCAGAAATAGTAGGTCCCGCTGAGTTTGCAGTGACCTCGACTCAGGTCGCACATATTGTCGTACATGCGGCTCAGAATAGCACCGGCCCAGTCATACTCCTCCAAATGGGCCAAATTTTCCAAACTCTTCAAGATAGAAGGGTTAAACTTCTCTTTCCTGTTGGACCAGAAGGTCGAGGCAAACAGCAGCAACAAGGTGAATCGGGCCACCTGAGTAGCCGTCAGCTCTCCCCGCCCGTATCTAGCATAGATGCCAGGGGCCTGGAGGGATTACCAGCGTCTAGAACGCTCAAAGCAGGGGTGGCAGAGCCTGACTCGACAATCCGTGGCAGGTCTATCCCAATCAGCTCCACCATCCAGTCGGGGGAGATCTCAGTCCTCCAGTCATCATACAGCTCAATCGGTCGAATGCCGAAAGGGATCCCAGAGATCACCGAGAAATTCGCAGGGGTCAGTGTCAATTCGCCCCAAGAGAAGTGGAAAGTATTGGTGGTGTCCCACCATCTCTCGGCCAAGGCACACAATAACTCCTTATAGTTGCTCCGACCCATGTCAAGATGTCTCAGATAACCCAGATAAGACGGGTAGATAATCGCGCCAACCGGGTTGTTTTGATCAAATATTTCGAGCGGAACTTCAGCCACAGAACTCTCACCCATATCCAATTTAATACGGGAGTCCTAAAAGGTAAATCAACCTCAGAGTTACTCCTCGGTTCCTTACTAAGGGTAATATCTTAGTTCTACCCTAGCATGCATACTAATAAAAACAGTAAGCACAGGAAAATTTTTAAAAATCACAATTCGGCCTAAGGCCCAAAAAATCACAATTTGGCCTAAGGCCCAAAAAATCACAATTCGGCCGAAGGCCCAAAATCCACAATTCAGCCTAAGGCCCAAAAATCACAATTCGGCCTAAGGCCCAAAATTCACAAGTTGGCCTAAGGCCCAAAAATTCACAAATTGGCCTAAGGCCCAAAAATTCACAATTTGGCTTAAGGCCCAAATAATAAATTATGTGCAAATAAAAGTGAAAGGAGCCTACCTGGGCGAAGATGCCGGTCATGGAGGCGTGAGTATCAGCGTCTGCCATAAGATCGACCTCGTTGAGAGAAATCCCCAGAGACTCGAGAAAGTCCTCGTCACTAAAATCTGAGGAAGCCATGGAGGAAGGAGGCTTGGAAACTTTGAGGAAGATGAGAGAATTTGAGAGAGCTCTTTTGTTTTGGGGATTGTAGAATGAATGAAATGGTGAATTTCAAGCTATTTATAAGCAAATAGCCAAAAGGCGGGTCTCCTGGACGCGTCCGATTTTCGCCTCCAAAATTTGAGTTTCAGACAACCACCCGCTCCCATAAATCTTTTTTATGGTTGCCGGTGGGGGGCAACTGTGAATACCCAAATTTTGAGGCTCAAAGAGCCAGTTTTTCCGGACTGCAAACAGTCCGGCCGGGCCGGAGGCCATTCGGAAAGTTCACCGGAAGTATGCCAATATGGTACTTGAAATGTCCAAAAAATTACGAGGATCACGGAACTGGTCCCGGAATATTTTTTGGAGGTCCAAAACTTCTGAAAAAGCCCCCGGAACAAAAAACAGCAGAACCACCGGCCTCGGTGGCTCAGCCCGCCGGCCCCGACGGCCCAGCCACCGAGCTTAGGCGGCCCAGGTTGCCGAGCTACGGCGGCCCCGCCGCCGAGCCGGCCGCCGAGCTCCGGCAGCCCAGGCCGCCCAACCCGGCGGCCCAGCCGCCGAAACAGTCCGTTTCGCCTATATATACAGGCCCGGTGTGACCTTTCAACTCACTCAGTCTGTGTTGACGGACGCTCCTTCTCCCCTACGCTCCTTGCGATTCTTTACTGCTTTTCTGCATTTTAGTTTAGCTTTAATTGCTTTCTTGCTTTGTTAAGTTGTCATTAAAATCAAATTAATTAATATTCCCTTAACGAGGAGCTTAACCTGGAGTTAAGAAGCGGTCGACGATTAAATCAGGTACATGAACTAAACTCTGCCTATTTAATTTTAGCACTTCATGCATGCTTCTCTTCTACTCCTAATAATTCTACAACTGCATAAATGCATTCACGTCATTATTAGGCAAATGAACCGCCTCAATTAAATAAATTTAGGCTAAATACCCGGTTAATCAATAATCGTGGTGTTAAGCTTAAATCCGACAATATTGGCTAAAAAAGCCTAGTTAATCAATAACTATGGTGAAATTGCCTTTATTTCGAACAAATTCGGCGTATGTCCAATTAATCAATAATTGTGACTAAAAGGCCTTAATTCAAACACGTTTTTCTTGACAATAAAATTGCCTACATTACAATCCAGTTAATCAATTTTTGGCAAACACATTGCCTATAAATTAGATTAACTACTTTCAGCGATAAATCGCTCAAATCAATTCTTTAGCAAAATGCCTTAAATTAATCAACTTATTTTGGCTAAAAGCCTCAAATCAATCAATTTTGGCGACAATCGCCTAAATAATCATTTTTTTTTGGCAAACAAATTGCCTGAATCAACCTTTTTGGCTAAAAGCCTTCAAAATAATTAATCTTTTGGCAAAAAGCCTTAAAATCAAGCATTTTGGCGACAATCGCCTAAATCACATCAATTTTAGGCAACAATTGCCTAAATCAATCTTTTTTGGCTAAAAGCCTTAAAATCAACATTTTTGGCATAAAATGCCTAAAACTCAATCAATTTTCAGGCAAATGCCTAAACAAAATGCACAAAGCATACACACACTCATGCATAAAGCATCCCCATTCAAAGCCCTCTAAAAGAGGCCTATCGAACTACGTGGACTTTGATCTTCCATTCAAACGGAAGTACGTAGGCACGTTTGGGATTTAACCTCGAGCGGCAAGTCGAAATCACATAAACATTTTCAATTACATCATTTACCCTGCAAAGCATTCATTGTTTTGGTTAGTTCATCAGCATGACATAGTCTCGGGATCCACTTCGGGTTCGTAGACCATGCTTTAACATTGGGTTAATTAATCTAATAATTAGGTTGATTAAAATTTGGAGTCACTTAGGGTTTTTTCCTAGTTTACCCTAAAATAATTAAACAAGGTGGTGACTTATACATTCACGTGCATTTCTGCCCTTAGTCACATGCATTCATATGCCATGATGTTTGGGGAGGGGTTCACACTTGGAGGTGGTCCTTTAACCAAACCTGAGTAATGGATCCTTTCTATTACAAAGGAACGAACCAACAGAAAAAAAATGAGAAAAAAAGGAAAAGGGGAAGTACCTGGAGAATGATCGGAGAGACCGTCCATTCATCGAAGCCTAAAGCAGCTCTGTCAAGGCTCCTGATAGTCTCTGCCAGCACAATGCCTCTGATGCAACCTATATCCTCCATCTGTCGAACCATGGGGCAGAGACGCAAATCTCCAAAGCCTGGGTCCTTGTTGAACAAGAAACCAGCTAATAAGCAGAAAACTAAGGCCCGCATTCTCAGCCTCATCCGGTCTGGGTCGTCTGAATGAACCTCTGAAAATTCGTCAATCAAGGGCAGCAGAATTGCTTTCTGGTCACCAACAATCATGGCTCTAGCTTAAGGCCGGCTGAACTGAAACAGGCTTTCAAACAACTGAACATACCCAATTTTTACCTCATGCTTGACTAAAGGGGCATTGGGATCGCACCCTGTAATAGCACAGAATTCCTCAAAAAGAGGGCACATCTCCTCCATCATGGCCCCGAACCGGAAAACGTGGGCCTCCGGGTCCCAAAGTCTGATGCAAGCTCATAGAAAATCCCAGTCAATTACCACTCCCCTAAGGGTAACAATAGGAGAAAGACCGTACCTCCCTAAGTTGATCTTTTCGACTTTGGAGAGACTCCTAGTCCAGTTGTGCATGCTATGATTATAAAAAGGATTCATTTTTTTGAAGGAAGAAAGAAAAAAAAGAGAGAGAAACTGGCTGAAAAAGAAACTATTTTTTTTGCACAGATTTCGAGAAGATATGAAAAAAAAAGAGAGAAACAGGACCTTTTATAGAAAAAACGCGCGCGGAGGCGGCTGCCGGAGGGGGCGGCATCGGCCGCCAGCAAAAAAAAAAATTTCGATAAAAAAAAATGATCGGGGAAGAGTCGAGATTTGAAAATTAAAAAGAGAAATTCTGTTCTTTCTTAATTAAAGTGAATGAACATGCATACATATAAATTTTCAGTGCTAACCAAGTGCAGGTATAGTCAAAGTTCAGTACAGGCAAAGAAAAAAACACACGGGAAAAATCTAGCAACCATGGCATCAGCGGCGGGGCCTCCTCCTCCTCTGATCATCAAAGGCCCTCAGAGTCCAGGACGAAGAAAGTTCTTGCTGCATCCCGAGCATCAGCTCCATCATCTGATTGACCAAGCCAGTAGGAACCTGGAAATCATACAACAAACACAAGTCAATATCAAATCTCTTATGAATCCTTTTTGTGAGAGATTTATCAGTCAATACCTCAGTAATGTCCTCGGGAGGAAGATCCAAGCGATCCACATTCTCCAGGGAGACCTCTCGAAAAGCTAGAGTGCCGTCAGGAGTATGGTAGGAAATGCTGTATGGAAGACGTAGGTTGGCCAAGCCTGGATGAAGCGGCCCGATAGCCTCTGAGATGGCCCGGGGAGCCCTGGACGGACCTACCGAGCGGCTAGGCCCAGCCCGAGATGGACCCTCAACCGGAGTGGAAGAAGAAGGATTAGTCTAGGGCCTCCTCCTTGGAGTCCTGGTTGAGGGGCCTGAAGCTCGAGAAGAACGTGTGATAGGAGGCTGTGAAGGTGCCTGAAAATCATCAAACCGAGATCTGATAGGCTGCATCAGAAGCATCTTGCAGAACTCATCATAATCTCCTCCCAGAATGAACTCTACATGGGGGAAGCCCTCGATATGAGCGTCGGTAAGCGTCATCTGCTTTCCCGCTCGCATGTCCTCGGGAGGGGAATAAGGGACGGAGCGGCAGCCTCTGATCTGAAAGTCTACTCTCTCGCCCAAGTAATATCGCCTCAGGATAGGATGCGACGGGACCACCCTCCGTCGAGACATGGCATCCGACCGCTAGAAATGGGGGTCGGCCTGAATCTAACTCTGTAAACGGGCGGTCATCGCCCCCACCTCAACCTAATGAAAGAAGCAAATGTGTTAATAAATCCTTTTTAGTTTCACATACAAAAATTTACAAGACACTTACCTGATCCACGGTGCAAGTATCGAAGAATGTCCGTAGGTCCCTTAACGACTTTCTGCGTCGAACAGTTTGGAGGTTTGTTCGGTACCACCTCCAAGCCAAAGGTACCAACCCTAATCCAAGATCAGCCTGAATCAGCTCCGGGCAAGTGTAAGGAAAATACTCAAATGCCCAAGTCTGCAAAACAGAAGCGAGAATCAGTGAGGGAAAATCAGTAAATAAACAGAAAAGCACAGAAAGGGAGAATGTTCTTTACATTACCTCCCAAAAGTAGTAGGTCCCGCTGAGTTTACAATGGTCCCGACTGAAATCACACATGTCATCATACATGCAGCTTAGAATAGCGCCGGCCCAGTCGTACTCGTCAAGATGGGACAGATTTTCCAAACTCTTCAAAATGGAGGGATTAACCTTCTCTTTCCTGTTGGACCAGAAGGTCGAAGCAAACAGCAGCAACAGGGTGAATCTGGCCACTTGAGTAGCCGTCAGCTCTCCCTGCCTGTATCGAGCATAAATGTCGGGGGCCTGGAGGGATAACCAGCGTCTGGAAACGCTCAAAATGGGAGTAATAGAGCCTGGCCCGACAATCCGGGGCAAGTCGATCCCTATCAGCTCAACCATCCGATTAGGAGAGACCTCAGTCCTCTAGTCATTGTACAGCTCGATCGGCCGAATGCCAAAAGGAATCCCGGAGATTACCGAAAAATCAGTGGGGGTCATTGTCATCTCACCCCAAGGGAAATGGAAAGTATTGGTGGTGTCCCACCATCTCTCGGCCAGAGCACTCAGTAATTCTTTGTGACTGTTCCGACCCACGTCAAAATGCCTCAGGTAGCCCAGATGGGACGGACTAATAATCGCTCCAACTGGGTTGTTATGATCAAATATCTCGACCGGAATTTCAGCCACAGAGGTCTCACCCACATCCAACTTAATATGGGGATCCTAAAAGGTAAAGTAATCTAAGAGTTATTCCTCGGTTCCTTACTAAGGATAATATCTTAGTTCCACCCTAGCATGAATACTAATAAAACAGTAAAATGCAAAACATGATAAAAAAAAAAGAAGAAGAGTAAACTTACCTGGGCGTAGATACCAGTCACAGAGGCGTGGGTGTTTGTGTTCGCTGTAAGGTCGAGGTCCAGGGAAATTCCCAAAGACTCTAGGAAATCCTCGTCGCTGCTGTGACCCAGAGAAGTCATGATGAGGAAGTTGAGAGAATTTTTGAGAGAGCTCTTTGATTTGGAGAGTTTAGAATGAAAGAAGAAGAAAAACTTCAGCTATTTATAAGGAAATAGCCAAAAGGCGGGTCTTCTGGACGCGTCCAATTTTCGCCCTCAAAATTTGTTTTTCAGACAACCACCGACGCCCATAAATCATTTTTATGGTTGCCGGTGGGGGGCAACTGTGAATACTCAAATTTTGAGGCTCGAAAAGCCTGTTTTCCCGGACTGCAAACAGTCCGGCCGGACCGGAGGCCATTTTGGACATTTACCGGAAGTATGCCAATATGGTACTTGAAACGTCCGGAAAATTGCGAGGATCGCAGAACTTGTCCCGAAATATTTTTTGGAGGTACGGAACTCCCAAAAAAGCCATTTGAACAAAAAATAGCAAGTCTGCCGGCCCCGACGGCGGAGACCGCCGCCCTCCAGCCCATTTTTTTTCTATAAATACAGCCCCGGGCACTCAGTTTTACTCACTCAGTCTGTGTTGACGGACGCTCCTCCTCCTCTATGCTCCTTGCAATTCTTTTACTGCTTTTCTGCATTTAGCATAGGCTTTTATTTTGCTGGTGTGATACTTGGTCACTTAAAATCGAATTAATTTTAATTAATATTCCCATAACGAGGAGCTTAATCTGGAGTTTTCAAGCTGAAGCTAAGAAGCGGTCGCCGATTAACTCAGGTAATAACTAAACCCTGTCTATTTAATTTCAGTATTTCATGCATATTTCTCTTCTACTCAACTGCATTCACACCACCATAATCATTTTGGTAGCAAACTGCCTTAAGTAAATGCTTAGGGTAAAATGCCCGGTTAATCAACAATCGTGGTATTCATGCCAAACACCGACAATATTGGCTAAAGCCTAGTTAATTAATAGCTATGGTATAATCGCCTTTATTTCGAACAGTCCAGCTTAAGTCCAATTAATTAATAATTGTGGCTAAATGGCCTTAATCAAACATGTTTTTTAGCAATAAATTGCCTATATTGCAATTCAATTGATCACTTTTGGCAAACAAATTGCCTATAAGTAGATTAATCATTTTTAGTGACAAATCGCTTAAATCGAAGCTTTGGCAAAATGCCTTGAATTAATCAATCTTTTGGCTAAAAGCCTTAAATCAATCATTTTGGCGACAATCGCCCAATCAACACTTTTTGGCAAACAGATTGCCTGAATCAACTCATTTTGGCTAAAAGCCTTCAAACAATCACTTTGGCAAACCAATTGCCTAAATCAATCTTTTGGCTAAAAGTCTTCAGATAAACATTTTTGGCAACAAATGCCTAAAACATCAAATCAATCAACTCTTTGGCAAAATGCCTAAACAAAATGCACAAAGCATACACACACTCATGCATTAAGCATACCCATTCAAAGCCCTTTAAAAAAGGCCTATCGAACTACGTTGACTTTGATCTTCCATTCAAACGGAAGTACGTAGGCACGTTCGGGATTTAACCCCGAGCAGCAAGTCGAAATCACTTGAACATTTCATTGGTCCAATTACATCTTTTACCTTGCAAAGCATTCATTCATCGGTTAGTTCATCAACATGACATAGTCTCGGGATCCACCTCGGGTTCGTAGATTGTGCCTTAAACATTGGGATAATTAATCTAGTAAATAGGTTAATTAAAATTGGAGTCAACTTAGGGTTTTTTCCTAGTTTGCCCTAAAATAATTAAACAAGGTGGCGACTCACACATTCACGTGCATTTCTGCCCTTAGTCATATGCATTATATGCCTATGTTTTCGGGGGAGGGGTTCACACCTGCTGAGTTGAAAGAGTTAAAGATACAGATTCAGGAGTTGCTTGATAAGGGTTTTATTCGTCCTAGTGTATCTCCATGGGGTGCTCCAGTATTGTTTGTAAAGAAGAAGGATGGCTCACTTAGATTGTGTATTGATTACAGACAACTTAACAAAGTTACTGTGAAGAATCGGTATCCATTGCCTCGGATAGATGATTTGTTTGATCAGTTGAGAGGAGCTAGTGTATTCTCGAAGATAGATCTGAGATCAGGTTATCATCAGCTAAGGGTGAAGGGATCAGATGTACCTAAGACTGCTTTCAGGACACGCTACGGACACTATGAGTTTTTAGTGATGCCATTTGGGTTGACTAATGCCCCAGCAGTGTTTATGGACCTGATGAACCGGATCTTCCATCCTTATTTGGATCAGTTCGTGGTGGTTTTTATTGATGATATTTTGGTGTACTCTCCGACTAGAGAGGATCATGATCATCACCTACGAACAGTTCTGTAGACCTTGAGAGACCGAAAGTTGTATGCCAAGCTCAGTAAGTGTGAATTTTGGTTAACTGAGATTGCTTTCTTAGGGCATGTTGTTTCTGCAGAGGGTATTCAGGTGGACCCGAAGAAGATTAAGGCAGTGCTTGATTGGAAGCCACCTACGAATGTCTGTGAACCCCTCCCCAAAACATCAATGGCATATGAATGCATGTGACTAAGGAAGAAATGCACGTGAATGTATGAGTCGCCACCTTGTTTAATTATTTTCGGGTAAACTAGGAAAAAACCCTAAATGACTCCAATTTTAATTAACCTAATTATTAGATTAATTATCCCAATGTCTAAGCATGGTCTACAAACCCGAGATGGATCCCGAGACTATGTCATGCTGATGATCTAACCTATGAATGAATGCTTTGCAGGGTGATTAATGTGATTTAGACCAATGAAATGTGATTTTGACTTGCCGCTCGGGGTTAAATCCAAAACGTGCCTACGTACTTCCGTTTGAATGAAAGATCAAAGTCGACGTAGTTCGATAGGCCTTCTTTGAAGGGCTTTGAATGGGTATGCTTAATGCATGAGTGTGTGTATGCTTTGTGCATTTTGTTTAGGCATTTTGCCAAAGATTGATTGTTTTAGGCATTTGATGCCAAAAATGTTGATTTTAATGGCTTTTAGCCAAAAAGATTGATTTAGGCAATTGTTGCCAAAAATCCATGTGATTTAGGCAATTTGTTGCCAAAAATTGATTAGGCGATTTGTCGCCAAAGTGATTAAGGCATTTGTGCCAAAAGTTGGTATTGGAAGGCGTTTAGCCAAAAGATTTAGGCAATTTGTTTGCCAAAAGTGATTATTCGGGCGTTTGTCGCCAAAATGACTGATTTAAGGCTTTTAGCCAAAATGAATTGATTTAGGCAATTTTTGCCAAAAGTTGATGTGATTTAGGCGATTGTTGCCAGAATGATTGTTTGAAGGCTTTTAGCCAAAAGATTGATTAATTCTAAGGCATTTTGCCAAAGCTTCTGATTTAAGCGATTTGTCGCTAAAAAGTGGTTAATCTAATTTATAGGCAATTTGTTTGCCAAAAAATTGATTGAACCATGGGCAATTTGTTGCCAAAATGTGGTTGATTTAATTGTAGGCAATTTGTTGCCAAAACGTGATTGATTAAGGCTTTTTAGCCACAATTATTGATTAATTGGACTTAAGCCGGACTGTTCGAAATAAAGGCAATTAAACCGTAGTTATTAATTAACTAGGCTTTTTTAGCCAATATTGTCGGATTTAAGCTTAACACCACGATTATTGATTAACCGGGCGTTTAGCCTAAATTTATTTAATTGAGGCAGTTTATTTGCCTAATGATTGACGTGAATGCATTTATGCAGTTGTAGAATTATTAGGAGTAGAAGAGAAGCATGCATGAAGTGCTAAAATTAAATAGGCAGAGTTTAGTTCATGTACCTGATTTAATCGTCGACCGCTTCTTAGCTTCAGCTTAAAAAAACTCCGGATTAAGCTCCTCATTTGGGGAATATTAATTTAGAATTAATTTAATTTAAGTGGCCAAATATTAAAGCAAGAAAGCAATAAAAGCTAAATTAAAAATGCAGAAAAGCAGTAAAAGAAAACGCAAGGAGCGTAGGGGAGAAGGAGCTTCCGTCAACACAGACTGAGTGTTTAAAAACGGAGGCCCGGGGCCAATTTTATAGGAAAAAAGGAGACCCGAGGGCGGTCCTGCCCGCCTCAAGGGGGCGGGCGTGCCTGCCCCTTGGTGGCGGGCATGCCCGCCCTCCAGGGCGGGCGTGCCCGCCCTTGAGAGGAGGGCTGGCCCGTGTGCTTTTTTTCTCGTTCCGGAGGCTTTTTCGGGAGTTCCGGACCTCCAAAAAATATTCCGGGACCAGTTCCGCAATCCTCATAATTTTTCAGACATTTCAAGTACCATATTGGCATAGTTCTGGTAACTTCCCGAATGGCTTCCGGCCCGGCCGAACTGTATGCAGTCCGGGAAAACAGGCTTTTTTAGCCTCAAAATTTGAGTATTCACAATGTCACAGAGATTCGTAGTTTCTTAGGTTTGGCTGGATATGACAGGAGGTTTGTCAAGGGGTTTTCTCTTATTGCAGTCCCTTTGACTAGACTTCTCTGTAAGGATGTCCGTTTTGAGTGGACTGATAGATGCCAGAGTAGCTTTGAGAAGCTTAAGGCGATGCTTACTGAGGGTCCAGTTTTGACACAGCCAGCTTCAGGCAGACCATATGATGTTTATAGTGATGCTTCGCATAATGGTTTGGGTTGTGTGCTTATGCAGGAGGGCAAGGTGATTGCTTATGCTTCCCGGCATCTGAAGCCACATGAGAAAAACTACCCTACTCATGATTTGGAGTTAGCAGCTATTGTGTTTGCCTTGAAGATTTGGAGACATTACTTGTATGGTGAGAAATGCCACTTGTATACGGATCATAAGAGCCTTAAGTATCTGCTTATGCAGAGAGAGCTTAACCTGAGGCAGCGCAGATGGTTAGAGCTACTTAAGGACTATGAGTTCACTATTGATTACGACCCGGGTAGAGCTAATGTAGTGGCAGATGCACTCAGTAGAAAGGCATTAGTTGCTCTTCGTGCTACGAATGCATGCTTATCTGTGACTAGAGATGGTGCTCTTGTAGCAGAGCTTATGGTGAAACTTAGCCTACTGCAACAGATTAGAGATGCACAGCAGGGTGATGAGACTATTGCCTTGTGGAAAGGCCTAGTCAGAGAGGATAAGAAGAAGGGATTTGAAATTAGAGATGACTGCTTGTACTTTGGGGATCGGATTTGTGTGCCTAAAATTTCAGAGTTGCGAAAGAGTATCTTAAAGGAAGCTCATAGTAGTCCCTATGCTATGCATCCTGGCAGTAATAAGATGTATCATGATTTGAAATCACACTATTTGTGGCCGGCGATGAAGAGGGATATCACAGATTATGTGTCGAGGTGCTTGACGTGCCAGCAAGTGAAAGCAGAGCATCAGTTTCCTTCTGGTTTGTTACACCCTACTTCTATTCCAGAGTGGAAATGGGATAAGGTTACTATGGATTTTGTGACTGGATTGCTTTTAACTCCTAAAAAGAAAGATGCTGTATGGGTAATAGTTGACAGACTAACTAAGTCGGCACACTTTCTTCCTGTTAGGACTGACTTCACCATGGAGCAGTATGCAGAGCTTTATATAGATGAGATAGTGAGATTACATAGGGTTCCTTCTTCCATCATTTCAGATAGAGATCCGAGATTTACTTCTAGATTTTGGAAGAAGCTACATGAGGCCCTAGGTACTAAGCTGAATTTCAGCACAGCTTTTCATCCTCAGACTGATGGTCAGTCAGAGCAGGTTATTCAGATTTTGGAGGATATGTTAAGAGCTTATGCTTTTGAGTTTGAGGGCAGTTGGGAGAAGTACATTCGACTTGTAGAATTTGCCTACAATAATAGTTATCAGTCGAGTATTCAGATGGCCCCTTTTGAAGCACTATATGGCAGGAGATGTAGGACTCCACTATGTTGGTCAGAATTGAGTGAGGGCAAGATTATAGGTCCAAATTTGATTCGAGACACAGAGGATAAGGTCAGAATTATCAGAGATAGATTGAAAGCAGCTTCAGATCGTTAGAAATCTTATGCAGATTTGAAGAGGAAAGATATAGAGTATGCAGTGGGAGATAAGGTTTTCCTTAAGGTATCTCTGTGGAAAAAGATATTGAGATTTGGAAGAAAGGGTAAGCTTAGTCCTAGGTTCATTGGTCGATATGAGATCATTGAGCGTGTGGGTCCATTAGCCTATAGACTAGCTTTACCACCAGACCTGGATAGGATACATAATGTTTTCCACGTGTCTATGTTGAGGAGGTATCGGTCCGACCCATCACATGTGATATCAGTGGAATCTGTGACTATAGAGCCAGATTTAACTTATGAGGAAGAACCAGTGAGGATACTTGCGAGGGAACTCAAGGAACTAAGGAATAAGAGAATTCCTTTGGTAAAGGTCCTTTGGAGAAACCATAAGACCGAGGAAGCTACATGGGAAAGTGAAGATATTATGAGACAGCAGCATCCTCAGTTATTTACACCAGGTAAATTCGAGGACGAATTTCTTTTAGGGGGGAGAACTGTAACAGACTGATTTTCTTTTAGTGTCGGTAATAGTGATTTACCGGTCTGTGAATAGTACCATCGGTCCGGGACTTAGTATTATTTTAGTCTGGAAAAATTACTATGCCTATTTAATATTTTATTTACTATTTTTGGAGCATGTTTGCATGATTTAGGCGGGTAGAAAATATTTAATTAATATTATTGGAGAGTTTATGTCTTAAATGCATAATATTTCTAGTGTGGTATATTAAGAAATAAATGAGGAATTATTTTAGTGGAGTTAATTTAATTAATTGGTGGAGTTAAATAAGAAGTAGAAGACAATTATTTGAGAAATATTTAGAGCCATTGGATGAGATTACTTAGGACTTGATCTTAGCCACACATTTGCCATGAAATTAGGAAGTCAAATTTGACTTTGGCACCTTAAAGTAACACCACAACATTTTTTTCTTTCTTCTCTTCTCCTTCTCCACGCCATTTCCATCTTCTTCCTTCTTCTTTCATTTTCTTCATTTTCTTACCTCCAAATTTACCACCAAACTACCTAATTAAACCATAGAATAGGACTTAATTCTTAAGAATTAAGTAGTAGAAGTTGAGATTGGTGATTAAAAGCAAAGAGAAGTGAAGTTACCATTGAAGCAAGTAAGTTGTGGTTTTTGAGTTTTGTGAATTGTTAAGTAGAATTCATGGTTTAGACATGTTATTGATGCATTAAATCATGCTCCAACTATTTCTTTTGTCAAGTTTTGCTTTTAATGTTGATTTCTCATACTTTGAAGAGGTTGGAGAACCATCCTCAAAGGGTAAAGAGAAAGCCAAGGAGTAACGCTTTCCAAGCTTATTCAAGCTTGTTAATAAGGTTAGTGCAATAATCCTTTCACTTGTTTAAGTTGTTTTTACATGGTTAGGTTTTTGAATGAATTTTGGGAACTTTGTATGTTTTGGTTAACTTGTTGATGTTCTGTCGTGGGATTGGAACTCATTTTCGACCCCTTTATACTTCCTGAACGATCTGCTAATTGCAAAGACATCCTTGTTGGTTTGAGCTCTCCCATACCTAGCATCTTAAAAACTTCATAGGACATAAGATTAATGCTAGCACCTAAATCTGCCAAAGCCTTTTCAAAGTCAAGATTACCAATGTTACAAGGGATAGAAAAACTTCCTGGATCTTTTAACTTTGGAGGTAATTTATTTTGGATAATTGCACTGCACTCCTCAGTTAACATTACCGTTCCTTGATCATCAATTTTTCGTTTCTTGCTAAGGATATCTTTTAGGAATTTAGCATAGCTAGGCATTTGAGCAAGAGCTTCAGCAAAAGGAATATTGATTTGAAGCTTCTTAAACACATCCAGAAACTTGAGGAAGCTCTTGTCATCTTGTGCTTTCTTTAATCTTTGTGGAAAGGGAACAGGGGGAACATAGGGTTTTACCTTTTCCTGTTCTTCTAAGTCAATGATAGGCACCTTTGGTTGTTCTTTTTCTTCCTTTTCTTTCCTTGGTGGTTCATCTAATTGTTTGCCACTTCTCAAGGTGATAACCTGCACTTGTTCTTTTGGATTCTTTTCAGTATTGCTAGGTAACGTACCTTGAGGTCGAGACGCCATCTGTGAATACTCAAATTTTGAGGCTCAAAAAGCCAATTTTCCCGGACTGCAAACAGTTCGGTCGGACCAGAGGCCATTTTGGAAATTTACCGGAGGTATGCCAATATGGTACTTAAAACGTCCGGGACGTCGCGAGGATCGCGGAACTGGTCCCGGAATATTTTTTGGAGGTCCGAAACTCCCGAAAAAGCCTCCGGAACGAAAAATTAGCAAACTTGCCGGCCTCGGTGGCTCAGGCCACCGTCCACGGCGGCTCCAGCCGCCGGCCCCGGCGGATCGGGCCGCCGTCCACGGCGGCTCCGGCCGCCAGAATCCGGCGACCTAGGCCGCTGGCCCAGGCTGTCGAGCCCGGCGGCCCAAGCCGCCCAACAGTCCGATTTTTGCCTATAAATTGGCCCCGATGTCTTCATTTCAACGGA
Organism: Jatropha curcas; assembly: GCF_041381405.1. Lineage (NCBI taxonomy): Eukaryota > Viridiplantae > Streptophyta > Magnoliopsida > Malpighiales > Euphorbiaceae > Jatropha > Jatropha curcas. The sequence goes on along the minus strand of NC_143158.1, from coordinate 15,737,785 downwards.
CTCAGTCTGTGTTGACGGACTCTCCTTCTCCCCCACGCTCCTTGCGATTCTTTACTACTTTTCTGCATTTTAATTTAGTTTTATTGCTTTCTTGCTTTGTTAAGTGGTCACTAAATTTGAATTAATTAATATTCCCTTAACGAGGAGCTTAACCTGGAGTTAAGAAGTGGCCGTCGATTAAATCAGGTACATAAACTAAACTCTGCCTATTTAATTTTAGCACTTCATGCATGCTTCTCTTCTACTTCTAATTCTACAACTGCATAAATGCATTCATGTCATCATTAGGCAAATAAACTGCCTCAACTAAAAGATTTTAGGCTAAAATGCCCGGTTAATTAATAATCGTGGTATTAAAGCCTAAATTCGACAATATTGGCTTAAAATACCTAGTTAATTAATAGCTATGGTATAATCGCCTTTATTTCGAACAGTCCAGCTTAAGTCCCATTAATCAATAATTGTGGCTAAATAGCCTTCATTAAACACGTTTTTTCTTGGCAATCAATTGCCTACATTGCAACTCAGTTAATCACTTTTGGCAAACAAATTGCCTATAAAGTAAGATTAACCCCTTTTTTGGCGACAAATCGCTTAAACCAATTTTTTGGCAAAATGCCTTGAATAAATCAGTCTTTTGGCTTAAAGCCTTAAAATCAATCAATTTTGGCGACAATCGCCCAATCAACACTTTTTGGCAAACAAATTGCCTAAATCAACTCATTTTGGCTAAAAGCCTTCGAATAATCAATTTTGGCGACAATCGCCTAAATAATCATCTTTTGGCAAACAAATTGCCTAAATCATCCTTTTTGGCTAAAAGCCTTCGAATAATCAATTTTGGCAACAATAAGCCCAATCAAACGCTTCTTTTTGGCAACAATAAGCCCAATCAACACTTTTGGCAACAAATGCCTAAAACAATCAATTCTTTGGCAAAATGCCTAAGCAAAATGTACAAAGCATACACACACTCATGCATTAAGCATATCCATTCAAAGCCCTTTAAAAAAGGCCTATCGAACTACGTTGACTTTGATCTTCCATTCGAACGGAAGTACGTAGGCACGTTCGGGATTTAACCCCGAGCGGTAAGTCGAAATCACTTAAAACATTTCATTGGTCCAATTACATTAATCACCCTGCAAAGCATTCATTCTTTGGTTAGTTCATCAACATGACATGGTCTTGGGATCCACCTCGGGTTCGCAAACCAGGCCTTAGACATTGGGATAATTAATCTAGTAACTAGGTTAATTAAAATTGGAGTCACTTAGGGTTTTTTCCTAGTTTACCCTAAAATAATTAAACAAGGTGGCGACTCACACATTCACGTGCATTTCTGCCCTTAGTCATATGCATCATATGCTATGCATTCGGGGGAGGGGTTCACAGTTTGGCGACTCTGCTGGGGAATTATGTAATCGTTTTACATAAAGTGGACTACAATTGCTGTATAAACTAACCTGCCCTTCTTTAGGGTATTATTTTACTATGCTTTGTTTTGCAGGGTACCCTAGCAAGGATTAAGTATTCTTTCTTTAAGAATCCTTAATAAGGAAAGTTTGGACCGAATTGAAATTTACTTTAAATCATTCAAATTTGTTTATTTATTTGCACGATTGAGAATCTTTTTCTCCATTGCATAAAAAAAAAAAAAGAATTTCAAATGAATTTCTTCTCTCTGTTCAAACTTCTGAGTCTGGATAGCAAGTAGCGCTGATCGGCAGGTCTCCTTGATTATGTCGACGGACAGCCAAAGCGTCCTCCCTGTTACCGCAAACCATCCCTAATCCTTTTGGGGGTGGCCCATGAGTATGCGTACTATCGGACCCATGCGAAACTCCTTGTTTCACATGTGGTTAGGTATATCGATGCTCAAGGTTCAAGGGTCCCTTTATAAGCCTATTCTCTATTTGTGTCATAGCCTATAGAACCTATCCTTTAGGGCTGTATGCACCCAATGATGCTGAATCATTCCATTAAAATGAATTATGTTGTGATGTTGTGCGCATTCACGCATTCATCCCATACTTCACAAAAAAAAAACATTCCATTTCAAAAGCTGGAAAATCACATTTTGGTCCCTGAGACTTGAAAGATTACATTTTGGTCCCTAAGACCTGGAAAATTACATTTTGGCCACAGAGGCCCAAAAATTCACAATTTGCCCCCTAAGGCCCAAAAATTCTTAATTTGGCCCCAAAGGCCCAAAAATGCCCAATTTGGCTACAAAGGCTCAAAAGTTCACATTTTGGCCCCTAAAGCCCAAAAAAAATTTTTTTGAGAACTTAGGGCCTTTCGAAAAGTCGAGGTGTCCAGCCCTAAGCACTCTACCTTACATATCACATCCCATTGGTTTTGTAGCTTTACTTTTTATCTTTCCAACCCATCCTCTTGTGTCCAATTTGAAGATACATAGCTCAACTTATGGCTGAAACACCCAAACTGACTCTGTTGTGACGGGCTACATGCATCACTAAATTGAGTGCCCATTTTGACCACTATAATGACAAGATTAGGCTCTGAGTTACTCATAAAAGTTGTTGCCCTATGTCTTGAGACTTCTCTCGTTCTAGATTGGTTTCATTTGAGTGTCTGGTTAAGGAGGATTCAATAAACATTGGACTTGGTTCTGCTGAATCAGGTTTGCTCTGTTGGTCTGTGTTCCTAGCTTTTTTTTGCTATTTTACCGATTGATCTGGGCTGTGGTCCCTTCTGAACATTTGTATCATTTTGTCTTAGCTTTCTAATGAATCTAATTTCATTCAATTTGGAGACTCATAACTAAAATTATGTGTTAAAAACCCAGCAAAGGTCAAGTTTATGAAAATGCTGAAAAGTTCTTGATTTATGTACTTTTATACTATATTGAGTATATATATATCTATAGTGTTTTGAGAAAAAATTTTGAACTGATGAGTACTAAGAAATGAAGAGGTTTTGATTAAGAATTATTGCTTTTGTGAAAGAATGATTTTGATTTGGGCTCTACTATGCATGATTGAGACATGGTATGATGAGATGGATTTTGTTATTGTGAAGCTATGATCATATGCTAGGGTTATCAGCCCTTATAAATAGGCGGACGCGCTTATTTGTGTGATGGGGTGGTGCTTTCATAGGCCACGGTGGTGCTTTCATAGGCCACGATTGTGTGATGGGGGTGGTGCTTTCATAGGCCACGGTGGTGCTGTCATAGGCCACGAGTATGTGATGGGGGTGGCGCTAATATAGGCCATGATCAAATCTGTTTATATTCATTCTACATGAGTATGAGCCTTAATAAAAAAATGAAATTTTATTGTTGCTATAAAAGAATGAAGACATATTTGTATTTATAATCTTCTCATTGCTTTCAAAGTATTTTAATTAAATGAATGCGATTTCGGTATTTATATAGTTGAGTAATTTACGATTTGCCTTGGCTATTCTTGTAAATTTAATTGTTGGTTATTTAGCACCACTGAGTCTTCCACTCAGCGTGTTGATTTTTATCATGCGTAGGTCAGGAGCGGAGGGTGTTCTTCAAGACTAGAGGACTAGCATCAGAGCAGATATCACATTTTGGGTAGGATATTTTGTAAATGGTGATTTTTGGCATGTATATAAATATTGTGTTGTGGAGGTTGGATATAATAAGTTTATAATGTATTAAGAGTTATGATTATTTAAGGAAATAACATCTTATTATATTTTTGGTGTATGATGATTATAGATTCCTTGAAAAGAATGTGTTTCGAATTTTATGCGTATGTTGATAGATATTTAGAAGTGCTTGTGGTATGTTGTGTTGAATTGGAGTTTTCGGGGTTTAGAGAAAATTGGAAGTGTGTATATTTTCTTTGTGTGGCAAGTTAATTTTTAGGGGAAACTCTTGCGAAATTTTCGTAGGAATTTCCTTAAACATTATTTTTGTAAAAAAAAAAAAAAAAAAAAAAAAACAAAATGTTGATTACTTGCCTCCTTATGAAAATTTAACCACTTCTAATTTGTGATCCAGCTATAATAAGTGACATAAGACGGTGCTCCGGCACCGATTGTGGCATCCGCTGTCTGGTTCTCCAGGATTGGTCAGTGGGTGTTATATTTTGTTTACTGTCACGCCCCGACTCTAATCACTAGAGGAATTGTCTGCTTTGGTGTAGTCCATGGACGCCCTACACCTCAGTGTAGTCCCCGCACGCCCTACCCCTCACGGTTTTGTCCCGCAGGTGAAATGGGAAACTTCCCAGGAGGTCACCCATCCTGAGATTTCTATTAAGCGAGCACGCTTAACCCTAGAGTTCTTCCAACTCTCCAACCATTCCACCAAAAGGCGCCTCTAATGATTAGTTTCCCCCTTTTCGATATATGATTCGATTCATTCCTGTGTCCTGCATTCCACTACCCTGGCTAGCCTGCCATCCTCGGATCGCTTTGCCGGGTCGGGATGTCACAGGCCTACCAAGTTCCGCATGGTTCGTCCTCGAACCATACATCTACTGGAGGGGGTCAGGATCTGATACCAACTGTCACGCCCCGACTCTAATCAACAGAGAAATTGTCCGCTTTGGTGTAGTCCACGAACGGCCTACACCTCAGTGTAGTCCCCGTACGCCCTACACCTCACGGTTTTGTCCCGCAGGTGAAATGGGAAACTTCCCAGGAGGTCACCCATCCTGAGATTTCTATTAAGCGGGCACGCTTAACCCTGGAGTTCTTCCAACTCTCCAGCTATTCCACCAAAAGGCGCCTCTAATGATTAGTTTCCCCCTTTTCGATATATGATTCGATTCATTCCTGTGTCCCGCATTCCACTACCCTGGCTAGCCTGCCATCCTCGGATCGCTTTGCCGGGTCGGGATGTCACAAGTTCCTCAAGGTGTGACACCCTCTGGAGGCTTGAGTTTGATTACTTCTTTCTCTTATTTTATAGACTTGTTGTACGTTGTTCTTTATAACTCTTCTATGCAAAGCAATAATTTAAGTTGGTAGCATTCAATAAAAGTTCCTTAAGTTATCTTTTGATCTTTGTTTAATCAAGATTACTGAATTATATTCTCAGAAAGAAATAGTTTAGTAAAGATCAAAGAGATTTAATTCACTTAGTTGAATTTTCATATGCATATTTCACTCATTTCTATCAAAGTTAAATCTGTCTTATTGAAATAATCAAAGAATAAGTACTGGGTTTAATATTTAACAAGATAAGATTATAAGTAGAAATACATATAATAGATAGAATAATTCTATACTGAGAAGTTGAATTATATATTACCATATGTAATTAAAGAATTATTTATTGTATGTTACAAGCTTTTGCATAGAAGGGGAAAATCCTGTGTATGATTAATTATTCTAAGTATCTTACTATACACTTATCTCTAGAGTTAATTAATCATTAGATTTTAGTATAACTAGAAATTAATCAAAATTATTCTATATTCGTATTTCTGTAAACATATCATTAAGAGTAAAGTAGCAAGTGAACTTAACCCGTTCCTCGTGGGATCGATCTTTTATTACTATGTTGCGATCCGTATACTTGCGGGAACTCAAAAGAGACGCAACAAATTCACAGTGTATATTGCTGCTTCTCATAGTGGATTAGGTTGTGTACTGAAGCAGGACAGAAATGCCATTGCTTACGAATCACGTCAACTTAAGCCACACGAGAGGAATTATGCTATGCATGATTTGGATCTTGAGACCATTGTATTTAGTTTGAAGATTTGGAGACATTACCTTTATGGAGAGAAGTGCTACATCTTCACAGATCATAAGAGTTTGAAGTATTTGGGGACTCAGAGGGAATTGAATTTAAGGTAGAGGAGATGGCTTGAACTGATAAAAGATTATGATTGTATTATAGACTATCAGCCAGGAAAAACTAATGTAGTAGTGTTTTCGCCCCCCCCCCCTTCATATTTTATGGAGAGTTGAGATCCCTTAAAACCCCGGAAAAGGACCTCGGAAAACTTCTTTTTGTTTGTTTAGAATTATTATTGGAAAATGGTGTTAAAACCTTTTGGGAACGCGGTACCGATAAATCGGTCTTATAAAATATTTGAGTCGCCACCCATTATTTCGGCAATGGGACCGTTTCCAATTTTAATTTATAAAAAATGACTCCATTTAACCCAATTTTTATTTAAGGTCAATTATTTGAAAAATTGGTCAAGCGAACCGTGTGCGGTTCTAGGTAAGGGAATTGGGTACGTCGGCCCGTTGGAAGCCGACGCCCGGAAAACCGGCCTCTTTTAACCTACAATTTCTAATTGATTTTATTTTAGAAAAGCCAAATTATTTAATTAAACCCAATCCGATTAAATCGAACCGAGCTCCTATGTGGAAAATTAATTAATCGCCCCAAATAGATTCATTCATTGCATTCATAATCAATCATAATCACATCAATCATCCACCCATAGTAAAAATAATTAAAAGACCCGCTCTTGCCTTATGGTTAAAGGCGGGCCACAAACCGGAATTAATAATACAATTTAAACAATATAAATAATAAATCCTAAAATCTCAAAATCATAGTAAATTAATTTGTTTGATTTGGTTAGAACACAATCTACCCATTATTGGTCATTTCTTGAATTAAAATTAAAAATTTATTTAATGTCATGAAATTAAAATAAAATAAAATAAAGTATTCTGGAACCCTGGAACAGTTGCGTCACACAGCTGTAGCCAAATTATTTAATTAAACCCAATCCGATTAAATCGAACCGAGCTCCTATGTGGAAAATTAATTAATCGCCCCAAATAGATTCATTCATTGCATTCATAATCAATCATAATCACATCAATCATCCACCCATAGTAAAAATAATTAAAAGACCCGCTCTTGCCTTATGGTTAAAGGCGGGCCACAAACCGGAATTAATAATACAATTTAAACAATATAAATAATAAATCCTAAAATCTCAAAATCATAGTAAATTAATTTGTTTGATTTGGTTAGAACACAATCTACCCATTATTGGTCATTTCTTGAATTAAAATTAAAAATTTATTTAATGTCATGAAATTAAAATAAAATAAAATAAAGTATTCTGGAACCCTGGAACAGTTGCGTCACACAGCTGTTCTATGAAGAACAGTTGCGTGACGGAACTCCTAGTTGCGTGGCGCAACTGTTCGTGACCTTATCAAAATTTCCAGATTCATTGATTATTCATTTAAAACATGGTATTAAATGAAAATATAAAAAACGAAATAAAAACTATGCGCACGAACAGATGCGTCACGCAGGTGGTCCAGGCAAAGTCACCTCCTTTTGGATTTGAACAGTTGCGTCACGCAGGTAGTAGCTGCTGTGAATACTCAAATCCCCGCCAGTTTTACAGCCACGAAGGCTAGGAAAGCCTTTGCTGTTGTACCTATCAGTGACAGAAGAAGCGATGGGTGCAATGCTAGCCTAACAAGCAGAAGATACAAGGGTAGAAAATGCCGTGTATTACCTCAGCAAAAGGATGCTAGACTACGAGCTAAAATACAACAAGATAGAGAAGTTGTGTTTGGCTCTAGTATGGGCGTGTACAAAGCTGCAGCACTATCTCTCGTCCTACACCACCTATGTTATTTCTGAATCGAACCCCTTGAAATTCCTTATGGAGAGGCCGGTTCTTGACTGTAAAATGGCTAAGTGGGTGTCGATGCTCGCAGCTTATGATTTAAAATTTGTACAACGAAAGGCGGTGAAAGGCGGAGCCTTGGCTGATCAACTAGCAGAATTACCGGTCGAAGACCAAATGCCGGAGGTAGAATTTCCTGATGAAGACTTGGTGAACTTGGAAAGTGAAGTCTGGGAAATGTACTTCGATGGAGCTTCGAACTACCATGGAAATGGGGTTGGAGTCGTATTCAAAACTCCTTGTGGAGAATACATTCCAATCGCTGTCAAATTAGATTTCGACTGTACCAACAATGAAGCCGAGTATGAAGCTTGCATCAAGGGGTTGGAAGTGGCCCTGGAGAAAGAAATAAAAATCCTTAGGGTTTTTGGAGATTCCAATCTGATAGTCTCTCAAGCTCTAAGAAAATGGAAAATTAAAGAAGAGCGTTTGGTTCCTTACCTACGACGCTTGGACGAATTGGCTCAGCAATTTGAGGATTTATCCTTCCATTACTTGCCACGATCCAAAAATCAGTTTGCAGATGCTCTAGCTACTCTAGCCTCCATGGTCAATATAGAAGGAGATCGAGTCATTCGACCTTTGACAGTGCGGCTGCAGAAGCAGCCAGCACATATCATGAATTTGGTCGATGACAA